>NC_137052.1:11072749-11222607 GCF_032717465.1 Coenobita brevimanus | reverse complement strand
AGTTTGTCTTGATTCACGTGGTTGGTCTCTACTCCCCCTGTCCAGTCTCAATCCCTTCATCATCAAGAAGGTGATTGATGGGTGTGCAGGAGAGGTGGAACAAGTTAAAAAACTTGCAAGTGGAGATCTCTTTGGTAAATACAATCAATTCTGCCCAGGTAAAGTTGACTTGCTAAGGAAACTGAGGAAGTTCCACAGTTACGATGTCCAGACAACGATCCCCCACTCCATGAATTCCTGCAAGGGTGTTATCACCTGGGCAGGGATCTGGTGCTTATGGAAGAGGACGAAATCGTACAGGAACTTGCTCAGCAAGATGTAATAGAGGCCAGATTTATTACAAGATTTTCGGAAGGTATAAGGACGAAGACCACAACAGTTGTTTTGACTTTTGGAAAAAGTATTTCTTCCAGCCAATGTGAAAGTTGGATACGAAATTTTCAATGTCAGACCATACATTCCGAACCCCCTTCGTTGTGCAAAATGTCAGATATATGGACACCAAGTGAAAAGGCTTTGTTCGGTCTTCTAAATTCCTAGTATGTGGCAAGTGCACGGCTGTAGGCCATTCTGCTGACCACTGTACCATCAGAGAATGAATGTTGCTTTCACTGCCACCGTTGGCGCTTTCCACCCCACTTCCTCCTCGGGTTTGTCCCAAGTGGAAGTGGAGGAGAAAGAGGGTCTGGGCACAGTGAAGGCAACTGAGGGCATATCCTTTTACGATGCTAAGAAGAAGGTGAAGGAGTTGCATTCAACTCCAAACCTAATATCTCCTATGCATCGGCGGGTGTGTCCTGTCCTGTGATGTGCACTGTGGAGACACAGACTGGACCTTACATTCGCTCCACATGCCCCACACCCTACCTCTCAGTCTAAGCCTCCTATACGTTCCAACTCTCTGACAGACATCCCTGTTGCCACTTCATACTTCTCAGGCTGCCGCTGCTCCTTCGCAGTCAGTGCAGCCAAAACAGAAGCCTGACAAGTCAGATAAAATTAACTTCACCACCCTCACCAAATAGTCACGTCCTCATGTCCTTCCCGCTCCTGGTCCAGTGAGGGAGAGAAAGAATAGCTCTTCCTCAGTGGATTCTGGGAGCCTTGTTATTGATGAGAATATGGAGATCTCCACGAGTAAGCACCGGGAAAGGTCCCCCGGTAGCCACTCGCCTGGTGGCAGGCGGCATAAAAAAACTAAGAGCACTGGCCACCCTCATAAATCTTAAATCGTCGCTTTCACTGTATTACAGTGGAATTGTAGAGGTGTCGGGAATAAGTTACCAAATATAGTAATCTTGCTGTCAATACACAGGCCAGACATTATTTCTTTACAGGAGACGCGCCTGGAGTGATCACCCTGATCCTCCACATTTAAAACACTACCACTCGTATAAAAGATATGCAGGTCGTGGAGTCTCCATATACACACACAAATCACACCCACAAACGGAAGTGATTCTAAATTCTACTCTGGAAGCTGTCACGTGCAGGGTAAAATTTAATAACACATATCTGTCTATTTGCTCTCTGTACTGTCCTCCACACGGCCCCATTGATAGTGATGCTTTAAATTCACTAGTTGAACATCTACCTGGGAATAAGTTAGTGCTGGGCGACTTTAACGCCCATCACTATCAATGGGGTAGCTTGAGGATCGATGGTCGTGGGGAGCAAGTAGCCGACCTAATATTACAGTCCAACCTCTGTCTTCTGAACGATCGTAGAGCGACTCGTGTAGATGATCGTACTGGTAATTTTTCGGCCATTGACTTATCTTTGGCCTCCCCTGGTATACATCAAGATCTCTCATGGGACCCTTACGACAACTCCTTGGGAAGTGATCATTTACCCATCTGTCTTTCTTATACATGCGACATCGTTTCGGACCATCCACCTCCAAATTTTAACTATAAGAAAGCAGATTGGGGATCCTTCTCAAGGATCGCCAATTTAGATATATCTGGGGAGAACATAGATGTTAAGGTCGAAAATATAACTACTTCCATATTGCACGCAGCTGAGGCTGCTATTCCCAAGACTTCTACAGTTCAACCGAAGCATAGAGCACATTGGTGGACGCTGGATTGTCGACAAGCATTAAGAAAACGCAATAGGAGATACAGGATTTTCAATAGTCAGCCCACTGAGAAAAATTTTATTGCATACAAACAGGCACAGGCTGAGGCAAGGAGAATAATAAGAAGGGCCAAACGTGGCTCCTGGCGGTCCTTTCTGTCCACGGTGACTCATACAACACCATTATGTAAAGTCTGGTCCACCATAAGAATATTAAATAATAAAGACCCATATTTCCCAGTCACCACCTTGCAAGTCAATAATAACATCTATGACGAGCCCGTGGACGTTGCTAACATCCTCGCCAGGAGTTTTTCACATGTAAGTACCTCAGCCAATTATGACCCGCGTTTTCAACAACATAAACGCACGGCTGAGCTACGGATCATTGACTTTGCCACAGAAGACGTAGACTCCCCGTACAACCAAGAGTTTACGCTAGATGAACTGTTCCTTGCCCTGAAATCCTGTAAAGACACCAGCCCTGGACCACACACCATCACGTACGGTATGATCCAGCATCTTAATCAGGTCAACCTGATTAAGATGTTAGCACTGTACAATGAGATTTGGGCGTCTCGAACGTTCCCAAACTCATGGCACTTTGCGCACGTCATACCGATACCCAAAGAGGCTGGTCGTCTTATGAATTCCACTTCATTTCGTCCTATTCTGTTGACTTCTTGTCTATGTAAGGTCATGGAACGTATGGTAAACAATAGGCTTCTTTTTGTTTTAGAGTCGAAGAATTTGTTAAATGATCAACAATGTGGCTTCTGAAAATACAGAAGTTCACTAGATCATTTAATGAATTTGGAGCATTGTATTGCAGAGGCATTTGCCAATAAAGAATTCATGATAGGGGTGTTCTTGGACATCCATAAAGCCTATGACACGACATGGCGACATGGTATACTAATGAAGTTCTATGCTTATGGTTTAAGAGGAAATTTGCCTATTTTTATTTCAAATTTCTTAAGGGACAGAACTTTCTCTGTCAAATTGCCCCGTAACGTAACATCGGATATATTTATCCAGGAAAACGGGGTGCCAGAGGGAAGTGTGCTTAGTCTTACTTTATTTAGTATTATGATCAATGATATTCTGTCATCAGCTCCCATCCCGAGGAATCTTAAATACTCGCTCTATGGTGACGATTGTGCAATATGGCACTCTTCCCGTAATGCACAATTTTCGGCTGGGCGGATTCAAGCAGCCCTTGACTCCGTCCACCAATGGGCCTTGCAGTGGGGATTTAAGTTTTCCGTCCGTAAGTGTGCCGCTATAGTCTTCACTAATCGTAACGTACCTAATTTGTGCTTAACTTTGGATAATCAGGCGGTATCTTTTCAAAATTCTGTTAAATTTTTAGGAATACATTTTGATCATAGAATGAATTTTAAACTTCACGTTAATACTTTGCTTGCTCGTTGTGATAAACCGTTAAATGTCCTCAAGTACCTAGCGGGTACTACCTGGGGTGCCGACAGAATATCTTTATTAATGGTGCATAAGTCCCTTATTCGATCGAAGCTAGACTATGGCGCACAGGTGTATGGCTCGGCATCCGATGCCACGCTGAAAGGATTGGATGTGTTACAGAATAAATGTTTGCGAATGTGTCTTGGAGCCGTCCGGTGTACCCATGTGGCTCGTATGGAAGTGGAGGCAAATGTGCCTCCCCTCCGTATTCGCTGTGACCACCTGGCCTTCTCCTACGGCGTAAGGACATTAAGGAAAAGTAATATCGGGAATGTGGCCTGTACCCCCCTGCGTCAATACCACCACCTTCTGCGGGGGGTGCGTCGGCCACTTGCCGCTCGCCTCCACTTACTGACTCAGGAGCTTGATGTGGACCCCAGTGACTGTGACAAGTTGGTGCTAAAAAATATAGCGCCTTGAGAGCCACCCAGCTTTACAGTGGATGTATCATGGCTCCCAGCACCAAAGGCCAAGGCACCGGAGGCGGAGGTCCACCACTTGTTTCGTAACATCATTGTTCATCACTTGGGGTCCCATCAATTGTACACCGACGGCTCCAAGTCAAGTGAATGTGTGGGTGCAAGTGTGTGCTCGACTGAATGTGCCATCAGGTATCGGTTGCCGACTCATACATCTGTGTTTACTTCAGAACTTTTTGGTATTGACAAAGCCATAGACTATGCTCTCAATTCTAGGCATGACTCATTTGTCATATTTTCAGATTCAAAATCAGCCCTTCAGGCAATTGCATCTTGCACTACGGACTCTCACGAGATCCAGGGCCGCATCGTTAATAATTTGCATTCATGCAACAAGTCATTCACACTGATCTGGGTGCCTGGTCATTGTCGTATCTGCGGCAATGAGCAGGCTGACGTACTTGCAAAGTCGGCTGTAGAGCTCGAGGAGACTTGGGACGTTCCTCGTGATCTACGGTCGAGTCTCTCTCTCAGAAAGAAATCAATAAATCTTCTGTGGCAAGGTCAGTGGACCAGACTAAATATTCCAACTTGTAAGCCATACCTGGGCGACTGGGACACTGCCAACCATCTCAGTCGCCTAGAAGAAAAAGTGTTGGCACGGTTATGGCTCAATGCCACCATTTTAACCCACATTAAACCATATATGGAAAGACGCTTCCCACCGCACTGTGACATCGGTAATGCGGTGATATCTATCAGTCATATCATCCTGCGCTGTCCGCGATTTATTAGTGAACGTGCTTCACTTATAAATTACTGCGACGCAGTAGACGTCCCCTTAACCCTTTCCACCATCCTGAGTGATGAGGACATTGTTATGACTGATAAATTGATGGCTTTCTTGAGAGAGACCGGACTGATCAGAGTGATGTGACTTTTTTACTGTGTGGTTATGGTTTTTATGAACAGTAAATATGTATATATTGTAATATTAATTAGGGTTGACAGTTGACATATTTTAAATAATTCCTCCTCCCACCGATCTATTTCTAATATAGATGTCTTCTACATTAAGCCAAGTTCCTCGCCTGACAGTCACCAGCTGATGAGTGCAAGTGTGCAATATAGGAAGGTATTGGGCACTTAAAGTCGATGGTGGTCTGCTGGGCGAGGTTCTTCACTTTTTGTACAAATAATGTAAATACATTATACTATCATGCTTAAGTTATTCTAATTAGGGACGACAGCTGACGTATATGGAAATGTTCCTGACTCGTCTGGTTCCCTTTCATATATTGTTGTCCCCTATATTAGGTTGTCCCTCGACTGACAGTCACCAGGTGATGAGTGCAGGTATGTCATGTAGAAAGGCATTACATATCTGCAGTCGATGGTGTTCTCTTGGTCGAGGCTTTTTGAATATTAGTGTAGGTCTAGTTATTTGTCTCTTAGGATTTAGTATAGGTTAGTGATTTGTTTGTTAGGTGGTTAGTTTTAGGGTCTTTAGATTAGGTATTTTTGATTATAAGTAATATAAGGTAAAAAATATAAAAAATAAATAAAAATAATAAAAATAAAACTACAAAAAACAAAACAAAAAATATTATATATATATATGTACGTGTGCATGAAAGTGTGTATGTTCATATGCATGGATGTGTGTATGTATGTATGTATGTATGTATATATATATGTTTGTATGTATATATGTGTCAATATATATATATATATATATATATATATATATATATATATATATATATATATATATATATATATATTTGCCTTAATGACCAGAGGCTTCGGCCTCAATGGTCGATAGGTAAAAAAAAAAAAAAAAAAAAAAGTGTTACCGGCGGATTTTGATGAATGGTCGTGGAGAAGGAAGATGTGTTTCTGAGCTCTCCTCTAGTTGCAGGGTTGCCTCACCGGCGTTAGCTTTTTCTTTTTTTCGCCACTAGGGCGTTTTTCAATAAAGTTAGGTTAGCTAGACCTCATTTTCCTCCCTGGCCTTAGTAGATATAGTAGGTGTCTATATCTAATTCCTGAGATCGCCTTTGCTTACTCACCTCTGGAGTGTATCCCCAGCTGATTGCTCTGGGGTGTGAGATACACACAGGCGTGTCCTCCCAAGAGTGGTTTGAGAGGGTAATCTCAGACTAGGTGTCTTCCCCGGGTAATTCGTCCCTTGGTTGTTTTTCTCTTTCTTCCCACTTTCCCCTCACGGGAAGAGTGGATTCTATGGCGGATGCCACTACTGCCTCCCCCCCCCTCAGGGGGGGATGTAGTCCTGACGACAATCTTCCCGTGACTGACCGGCCCCAGACTGATGGATGCCAGACTCGATCCCCACTTGATGTTCCCGTGGCAAATGCGACCTACGTGACACTGCATGCTTTGGGTTCCACTCCCTTGTCCAGACTCAATCCCTTCATTGTCAAGAAGGTGATTGACCACTGTGCTGGAGAGGTGGAACAAGTAAAAAAACTTGGAAATGGTGTCCTCCTGGTAAAGACATTCAATTCTGCTCAGGTTAAAGACTTGCTAAAGCTGCGCAAGTTTCACTGTCATGATATCGAGGCCAAGATCCCAACATCCATGAATTCCTGTGTTATGCTGAGTGTTTTTAGGCCGACTCCTCATACTAAAAACACTAGCTACTGAGCGGGGTCCTCTTTCCGGACTGGAAGTAAAGCACTAACAAAGGAACAGGACATAAAAACTAGGCAGTCCACCTTTAACACATCTATTTCCTTAATTCTAACACCATGACAATATTACATAGAATGATATTCTGGACAGGGGATACAGATATACAAAGTTACGTTAAGACAACACGGGATATTCACACACACTATAATTATACTTTACAATGGGTTAAGGGTCCATAAGTGAATGTGACTAACTTTCATTAAAGTCCAAAAGGTCTTTGTGCACTGGTACAATAGAGATGTATGGGCTTGATGAGCCAGGGGAGGATTACTACTATAAAAGAACAGGGGGAGCAGAACACTATAATTTACTGGCTGGGCTCGGCGCGGCAACTCTCGCCCGCGCGTGCACTGATAAGGGGGAACTCCTCTATTCTGGGCTGGGGAATAACACTAGTTTCACGGGCCCAGAACTTATAGTCTTTATCAAGGGAAAGTAATCACGGACACTTATAGGTGGAATCCCTCTTATTCACTTTGTCACTGTATCACTGTCTCTGTCTCACTGTAGGAGGGAAAGTCACTAATCTTGCCCGATTTTCTGGGGCGATATCACTCTGTCACTTTAAGGGAACCTCCGGGGACTCTACCCGTGGCGGGATTCACCGTACCCGCAGGGGGAAGACTCGACCCGGGTCCTATCCACTGAGGCGTTGCAGGGAGACCCTCTTGCCTGGGGTCTCGACCTGTTGTAGACCCTCTCTCTGGTCCCGTCGTCACGGTGCAGGGAGACCCTCTTGCCTGGGGTCTCGACCTGTTGTAGACCTCCTTCTCAGGGTCCCGTCGTCGTGGTGCAGGGAGGCCCGTCTATGTGGGGCCTCGACCTGTTGTGTTGGCCCTCAGGACTGGGGCCAAACAGGTGAAGCAGTCGTGTCTGGCGTCGGAGGGTCTGCGGCAGGGGGAGGTCAGCGTTGGTAGGCTGCTGGGCTCGCCTGGGGTTCCGAGGGCTGTGGAGGTCTGTCAGGGGACGCCCCGTCAGGTGTGGGTTGCGGCCTCGTCTCCTGCTGGTACCTGGGGAAGACAAGAATTTCCTGGGTGTGGAAGGTAGGTCCCGACTGGGACCGGGTCTCTGCTCAGGTGACACTTTCGGGGCAAGTCTCCCGGGTGGTGTCAAGCTACTCCTGCAGGAGTTGACTGAATTTAGAGGACACACGGAGGCCGTGATCTCTCTCTTACACAGGGAGGGTAGCACAGAGGCGACTCTCTCTCTTGTCTCCGATACAGCCGTGGCGCCAGGTCGATCGGTCCTGGGACCCACTTGTGGCTTTATACAAGGGGCTCTTACCCTTGGGGTGGCTAGGGGTGTTGGCCCCGTATAGTCCACTATTGGGCCTCCTGCCCTGTGTGTGATAGAGGGTATTTCTCCCTCGTTAAAGGACCTCCTGTCCTGGTAGTGGCAGAGGGCATTTCTCCCTCGTGGCTCACTGTGGCAGAGGGTACTAGACCCTCGTGGCTCACCAGAGTAGCGGCAGAGGATGGTATTTCCTCGTGGCTCGCGGTGGCAGCAGGTGCGAACACCTCGTGGCTCACCTAGGGACCTCCTGCCCTGTTGGGGTGAAGCTGTGGTCGTCACCACAAAACTACTAGGGACTGATATTAGATCAGTCCCACCCCACTGCTGTCGATGGTCAACCCACCGTTGAAGTTGTTGCGGATCTAGGCTCACCTGGTGTTGGGGCAGTTGCGGGGAGAAGGGGCACAGGTCAGTGGTGGTTGGGTGACCCTTTTGCCCTGGGTCATTAACCTCCCCGTTATCTCTTCCTCGGGTGGTGGGGTGGTGGTGGCCCGGTGGTGGGGTGGGGGGTGGCGGGGTGGATGGTCCGGCGGCGGGCATTTTATCCTGCAAGGGTGTTATCACTTGCAGGGATCTCATGGTGATAAGTGAGGAAGAGATCATACAGGAACTTGCTCAGCAGGATATCATTGATGCCAGATTCATCACTCGTTTTCAGGAAGGCGTAAGGACGAAGACAGCCACTGTTGTCCTCACTTTTGGCAAAGTTTCTCTACCTACAAATGTCAAGGTAGGATATAAAATTGTAAATGAAAGACCGTACATCCCCAATCCCCTTCATTGTTCAAAATGTCAGCTCTATGGACACCATGAAAAGGCTTGTCGGGCTTCCAACATTGTGTGTGGCAAGTGCGCAGCTGTAGGTCAATATGCTGACAACTGTACATCCGAGACTGAGTGATGCTTTCACTGCAAGGATGCTCACTCCACTTCCTCGAGGGTTTGCCCCAAGTGGAAGGAGGAGAAAGAGGTCTGCACAGTGAAGGCAACTGAGGGCATTTCCTTTTACGATGCAAGGAAGAAGGTGAAGGAGTTGCATGCAACTCCCAAGCCTAATATCTCCTATGCATCGGCAGTTGTGTCCCATCCCGTGATGTGCACCGTTGAGACACAGACTGACCTTACATTTGCTCCTCATGCCCTAAGACCTACCTCTCAGTCTAAGCCTCCTGTACGTTCCAACTCTTTTACGGACATCCCTGTTGCTACATCATACTCTCAGGCTGCCGCTGCTCCTTTGCAGTCAGTGCGGCCAAAACAGAAGCCTGACAAGTCTGACAAAATTAATTTGACCACCCTCATTAAGCAGTCACGTCCTCATGTCCTTCCCGCTCCTGGTCCAGCGATGGAGAGAAAGAATAGCTCTTCCTCGATGGAGTCTGGGAGCCTTATCATTGACGAAAATATGGAAGTCTCCATGAACAAGAACCGGGAAAGGTCCCCCGGTAGCCACTCGCCTGGACGCGGGGGGCATAAAAAAACTAAACATACTGGCCACCCTCGTAAATATTAAACCGCCGCATTCACTCTATTACAGTGGAATCGTAGAGGTGTCGGGAATAAGTTACACAATATAGCAATCTTGCTGTCAATACACAGGCCAGATGTTGTTTGTTTACAGGAGACGTGCCTGGAGGATCATCCTGATCCTCCACAGTTCAAACACTATCACTCGTATAGAAGATATGAAGTTCACAGAGTTACCATATACACACACAAATCACACCCACAAACGGAAGTGATTCTAAATTCTACTTTGGAAGCTGTCGTGTGCAGAGTAAAATTTAATAACACGTATCTGTCTATTTGCTCTCTGTACTGTCCTCCACACGGCCTCATTGATAGTGATGCTTTAAATTCACTAGTTGAACATCTACCTGGGAATAAATTAGTGTTGGGGGACTTTAACGCCCATCACTATCAATGGGGTAGCTTGAGGATCGATGGTCGTGGGGAGCAAGTAGCCGACCTAATACTACAGTCCAACCTCTGTCTTCTTAACGATGGTAGAGCGACTCGTGTAGATGATCGTAATGGTAACTTTTCGGCCATTGACTTATCTTTGGCCTCCCCTGGTATACATCAAGATTTCTCATGGGATCCTTACGACGACTCCTTGGGAAGTGATCATTTACCCATCTGTCTTTCTTATACATGCAACATCATTTTGGACCCTCCACCTCCAAAATTTAACTATAAGAAAGCAGATTAGGGATCCTTCTCAAGGATCGCCAATTTAGATATATCTGGGGAGACCATAGATGTTAAGGTCGAAAATATAATTACTTCCATATTACACGCAGCTGAGGCTGCTATTCCCAAGACTTCTACAGTTCATGCGAAGCATAGAGCACATTGGTGGACGCCGGATTGCCGACAGGCATTAAGAAAACGCAATGGGAGATACATGATTTTTGATAGTCAGCCCACTGAGAAAAATTTTATTGCATACAAACAGGCACGGGCTGAGGCAAGGAGAATAATAAGAAAGGCCAAACGTGACTCCTGGCGGTCCTTTGTGTCCACGGTGACTCGTACTACACCATTAGGTAAAGTCTGGTCCACTATAAGAATATTAAAAAATAAAGGCCAATATTTCGCGATCACCATCCTTCAGGTAAATAATAACATATATGACGAGCCCGTGGACGTCGCTAACATCCTCGCCGGGAGTTTTTTTCATGTAAGTAGCTCAGCCAGTTATGATCCGCGTTTTCAACATCATAAACGCATGGCTGAGCTACAGATGTTAGACTTTGCCACAGAAGACGTAGACTCCCCATACAACCAAGAGTTTACACTAGATGAACTGCTCCTTGCCCTTAAATCCTGTAAAGACACCAGCCCTGTACCAGACACCATCACGTACGGTATGATACGGCATCTTAATCAGGACAACCTGATTAAGATGTTAGCATTGTACAATGAGATTTGGGCATCTCGAACGTTCCCAAACTCATGGCACTTTGCGCACGTGATACCGATACCCAAAGAGGCTGGTCGTCTTATGAATTCCACTTCATTTCGTCCTATTCTGTTGACTTCTTGTCTATGTAAGGTCATGGAACGTATGGTAAACAATAGGCTTCTTTTTGTTTTAGAGTCGAAGAATTTGTTAAATGATCAACAATGTGGCTTCCATAAATACAGAAGTTCACTAGATCATTTAATGAATTTGGAGCATTGTATTGCAGAGGCATTTGCCAATAAAGAATTCATGATAGGGGTGTTCTTGGACATCCATAAAGTCTATGACATGACATGGTAACACGGTATATTAATGAAGCTCTATGCTTATGGGTTAAGAGGAAATTTGCCTATTTTTATTTCAAATTTCTTAAGGGACGGAACTTTCTCTGTCAAATTGCTTCGTAACGTAACATCAGATATATTTATCCAGGAAAACGGGGTGCCAGAGGGAAGTGTGCTTAGTCTTACTTTATTTAGTATTATGATCAATGATATTCTGTCATCAGCTCCCATCCCGAGGAATCTTAAATACTCACTCTACGCTGACGATTGTGCAATATGGCACTCTTCCCGTAATGCACAATTTTCGGCTGGGCGGATTCAAGCAGCCCTTGACTCCGTCCACCAATGGGCCTTGCAGTGGGGATTTAAGTTTTCCGTCCTTAAGTGTGCCGCTATAGTCTTCACTAATCGTAACGTACCTAATTTGTGCTTAACTTTGGATAATCAGGCGGTGCCTTTTCAAAATTCTGTAAAATTTTTAGGAATACATTTTGATCATAGAATGAATTTTAAACTTCACGTTAATACTTTGCTTGCTCGTTGTGATAAACCGTTAAATGTCCTCAAGTACCTAGCGGGTAATACCTGGGGTGCCAACAGAAAATCTTTATTAATGGTGTATAAGTCCCTTATTCGATCGAAGCTAGACTATGGTGCACAGGTGTATGGCTCGGCATCCGATGCCACTCTGAAAGCATTGGATGTGCTACAGAATAAATGTTTGCGAATGTGTCTTGGAGCCGTCCGGTGTACTCGTGTGGCTTGTATAGAAGTGGAGGCGAATGTGCCTCCCCTCTGTATTCGCCATGACCACCTGGCCTTGTCCTTCGGCATAAGGACATTTAGGAAAAGTAATATCGGCAATGTGGTCTGTACCCCCCTGTGTCAATACTACCACCTTTTGCGGGGGGTGCGTCGTCCACTTGCCGCTCGCCTCCACTTACTGACTCAGGAGCTTGGTGTGGACCCCAGTGACTGTGACAAGTTGGTGCTTAAAAATATAGTGCCTTGGGAGCCACCCGGCTTTACAGTGGATGATACATGGCTCCCAGCACCAAAGGCCAAGGCGCCAGAGGTGGAGGTTCACCGCTTGTTTCGTAACATCATTGTTCTTGTTTCGTAACATCATTGTTCGTCACTTGGGGTCCCATCAATTGTACACCGACGGCTCCAAGTCGAGTGAATGTGTGGGTGCAAGTGTGTGGTCGACTGAATGTGCCCTCAGGTTTTGGTTGCCGACTCATACATCTGTGTTTACTTCAGAACTTTTTGCTATTAACAAAGCCGTAGACTATGCTCTCAATTCTAGGCATGACTCATTTCTCATATTTTCAGATTCAAAATCAGCCCTTCAGGCAATTGCATCTTGCACTACGGACTCTGATGAGATCCAGGGCTGTATCGTTAATAAGTTGCATTCATGCAACAAGTCATTCACGCTGATCTGGGTGCCTGGTCATTGTCGTATCTACGGCAATGAGCAGTCTGACTTACTTGCAAAGTCGACTGTAGAGCTCGAGGAGACTTGGGACGTTCCTCGTGATCTGTGGCCGAGTCTATCTCTCGGAAAGAAATCAATAAATCTTCTGTGGCAAGGTCAGTGGACCAGACTAAATATTCCATCTTGTAAACCGTACCTGGGCGACTGGGACACTGCCAACCGTCCCAGTCGCCTAGAAGAAAAAGTGTTGGCACGGTTACGGCTCAATGCCACCATTTTAACCCACATTAAACCATACATGGAAAGACATTTCCCACTGCACTGTGACATCTGTAATGCGGTGTTATCTATCAGTCATATCATCCTGCGCTGTCGGCGATTTATTCGTGAACGTGCTTCACTTATAAATTACTGCGGTGCAGTAGACGTCCCCTTCACCCTTTCCACCATCCTGGGTGATGGAGACATTGTTATGACTGATGAATTGATGGCTTTCTTGAGAGAGACCGGACTGATCAGAGTATGTGACTTTTTTACTGTGTGGTTATGGTTTTTATCAACGGTAAATATGTATATATTGTAATATTAATTAGGGTTGACAGTTGACATATTTTAAATAGTTCCTCCTCCCACCGATCTATATCTAATATAGATGTCCCCTTCATTAAGCCAAGTTCCTCGCCTGACAGTCAGCAGTTGATGAATGCAAGTGTGCAATACAGGAAGGTATTGGGCACTTGCAGTCGATGGTGGTCTGCTGGGCGAGGTTGTTCACTTTTTGTACATATTATGTAAATACATTATACTATCTTGCTTAAGTTATTCTAATTAGGGACGACAGCTGACGTATATGGAAATATTCCTGACTTATCTGGTTCCCTTTCATATACTGATGTCCCCTATATTAGGTTGTGCCTCGACTGATAGTCACCAGGTGATGAGTGCAGGTATGTAATGTAGAAAGGCATTACATATCTGCAGTCGATGGTGTTCTCCTGGCCGAGGCTTTTTTAACATTAGTGTAGGTCTAGTTATTTGTCTCTGTAGGATTTAGTATCGGTTAGCGATTTGTCTGTTAGGTGGTTAATTTTAGGGTATTTAGATTAGGTATTTTTGATTATAAGTATTATAAGGTTAAAAATATAAAAAATAAATAAATATAATAAAAATAAAACTACAAAAAAATAAAATAAAAATTATTATATATATATGTACAGTCGTGGCCATAAGTAATCACCTATCCTCGTGTACCCCGTGCCTCTTGCTGGCTCCCTTACGCGCGGCAACTCACACTGGGGTAAAAGGGGCTGAGAGGGAGGGGCCAAAGAGAGAAGGGAAGGTGGGTGGGGGGACGAGTGATGGTGCTTAGGTGCATAATCCAAATTAATTATGCATAATCCATACCAAGTGAAATACCAAATTGTTAATATAAAATTTATAATACTAACTGGTAACTTTGGTGTGCCAATTCACCTTACTGTCACTACTGTGCTGTATATTGGTTACTCAGTTTCTAGAGTTCGTTTGAGACGTTAGTGTTTGATTAGCAGCCCGAGGGCGAGGGTGAGGTGTTGCGTAGCAGCCGTCGCACACTCACATTCTCTCTCTCTCTCTCTCTCTCTCTCTCTCTCTCTCTCCACACACACACACGTGACATTGTCCCACTTTTAGCTCCAATAAATCTGGTCACCTTATGCGTGGATGCCAGAGAACGAGGGGGGCCCGCCTCCTCCAGCTCACCAAAGACGAGTGGGAGCTGTTCAAACGAAACCCGCAAACCATCAACAACATTGTTTCCCCGGTGCCGCGACGTCTGCATGAGGTTTTTAAGGCATGAGGCCTCTGGCTTGACCAGTGTCGGTAGACACTGACATTGATATATTCTGGGAGTTTGGGTAAGATTTTGTTTCATTTTCCCTCTAATAGATTATGAGCAATAACGTTACCATATCCACCCATGAGCACAGACATCAAATTTATTTACGTTTTATGTGCAATTATTTTAAAACGCCTTTTCATATAGAGATGTCATTAAATAATTATTGAATTATCATGATGGTGACTGTATAGAGGGAGTGTACCGTATACCGCGAGAGAGATCATATTTACTGTGGACACAGCCATGTCAAAAGTTGCATATATTATTTAGTTCCAAAAATTAATTACATGTAAGGGTAGAGGACGTTTCTTATACAAACATTACGGAAGTCAAAGCCATCCAGATTCCATTCTCCGTCTGAGGTCAAAAAACACGGATAAACACAAATATCTGGCTCCGCACAAATGTTTGATGTCACGTCAGTATATTTCTCTCACGAGCTAGTCCTTGACATCACCACCTATCTAAAGCTTGTTATCTGACGCCGCTAAACAAGGTGTAATGCAGCTTTATCTACCGAATAGTAACTCCTTTATATGATGCCCTGAATGAAAGAAAAGAGACAAATTATGTTGTCGCAATTTCGCATTTCATTCTCCCTCCCCTCCCTCACTCCACCCCAGCACCATTGCTCATTCCCCCACCCACCTTCCCTTCTCTCTCTGGCCCCTCCCTCTCAGCCCCTCTTACTCCAGTGTGACTTGACGCGCATAAAGGAGCCAGTCTGAGGCACGGCGTTGAGGATGATAGATGATTATTTATGACCACGACTGTACGTGTGCATGAAACTGCGTATGTTCATATGCATGGATGTGTGTATGTAAGTATGTATGTATATAAATATGTTCGTATATATATATATATATATATATATATATATATATATATATATATATATTTGCCTTAATGACCAGAGGCTCCGGCCTCAATGGTCGATAGGCAAAAAAAAAAAAAAAGAAAAAAAAAAAAAAATGTTGCCGGACTTTTATGCATGGTTGCGGAGAGAACAGATGTGTGCTGAACTCTCTTCCAGATTCTAGGGCTGCCCCACCGGCAATAGTGTTTTTTGCGCTTTTTCCCAATAAAGTTAGGTTAGCTAGTATTCATATTCCACCCTACCCTTACTAGAGATATAGTAGGTGTCTGTATCTGTTTCCTGAGATTGCCTTTGCTTACTCACCTCTAGATTGTACCCCCCACTGATCGCTCTGGGGTTTGAGTCACACACAGGCGCGTCCTCCCGAGAGTGGTTTGAGAGGGTAATCTCAGACTAGGTGTGTTTTCCCTGGGCAATTTCTCCCTTGGTTGTTTTTCTCTTTCTTCCCACTTCCCCCTCACGGGGGAAGTGGTAACTATGGCGGACGCCACTACTGCCCCCCCCCCTTCAGGGGGGAAGGTAGTCCTTACCGACCCCTGACTGCTGCACGGAGGGACTGCCCCCACACTGAAAGGCCCCAGGCACGTACCCGCCTTGACAGTCATGTAAATAATGCCGAGTTTGTATAGCTTCATGCGGTTGGTTCCACTCCCCTGTCCAGCCTCAATCCCTTCATCATCAAGAAGGTGATTGATGGGTGTGCAGGAGGTGGAACAAGTGAAAAAACTTGCGAGTGGAGACCTCCTCGTAAAAACCATGAATTCAGCTCAGATTAAGGATTTGCTTAAACTGAGGAAGTTTCATTGTCACGATGTCCAAACAACGATTCCCCACTCCATGAATTCCTGCAAGGGTTTTATCGCCTGCAGGGATCTTGTGCTTATGGAGGAAGAAGAAATTGTACAGGAACTTTCTCAGCAAGATGTCATAGAGGCGACGTTCATTACCAGATTCTCGGAAGGCATAAGGACGAAGACCGCAACAGTTGTTCTCACTTTTGGCAAAGTATCTCTTCCAGCCAATGTGAAGGTTGGATACGAAATTGTAAATGTTAGATCATACATCACGAACCCCCTTCGTTGTTCAAAATGTCAGCTCTACGGACACCACGAAAAGGCTTGTCGGGCTTCCAACATCGTGTGTGGCAAGTGCACGGCTGTGGGTCACTCTGCTGACAACTGTACATCCGAGATCGAGTGCTGCTTTCACTGCAAGGATGCTCACTCCACTTCCTCGAGGGCTTGTCCCAAGTGGAAGGAGGAGAAGGAGGTCTGCACAGTAAAAGCAACACAGGGCATTTCCTTCTACGATGCTAGGAAGAAGGTGAAGGAGTTGCATGCAACTCCCAAGCCTAATATCTCCTATGCATCGGCGGTTGTGTCCCGACCCGTGATGTGCACCGTTGAGACACAGACTGACCTAACATTCGCTCCACATGCCCCACGCCCTACCTCTCAGTCTAAGCCTCCTGTACGCTCCAACTCTCTGACGGACATCCCTGTTGCTACTTCCTACTCCCAGGCTGCCGCTGCTCCTTCGCAGTCAGTGCAGCCAAAACAGAAGCCTGACAAGTCAGATAAAATTAACTTGACCACCCTCACCAAACAGTCACGTCCTCATGTCCTTCCTGCTCCTAGTCCAGCGAGGGAGGGAAAGAATAGCTCTTCCTCGGTGGATTCTGGGAGCCTTGTTATTGACGAGAATATGGAGATCTCCACGAGCAAGCACCAGGAAAGGTCCCCCGGTAGCCACTCGCCTGGTGGCGGGCGGCATAAAAAAACTAAGAGCACTGGCCACTCTCGTAAATCTTAAACCGTCGCTTTCACCGTATTACAGTGGAATTGTAGAGGTGTCGGGAATAAGTTACCAAATATAGCAATCTTGCTGTCAATACACAGGCCAGACGTTATTTGTTTACAGGAGACGCGCCTGGAGGATCACCCTGATCCTCCACAGTTAAAACACTACCACTCGTGTAGACGATATGAAGGTCACGGAGTCGCCATATACACCCACAAATCACACCCACAAACGGAAGTGATTCTAAATTCTACTCTGGAAGCAGTCGCGTGCAGAGTAAAATTTAATAACACGTATCTGTCTGTTTGCTCTCTGTACTGTCCTCCACATGGCCCCATTGATAGTGATGCTTTAAATTCACTAGTTGAACATCTACCTGGGAATAAGTTAGTGTTGGGCGACTTTAACGCCCATCACTATTAATGGGGTAGCTTAAGGATTGATGGTCGTGGGGAGCAAGTAGCTGACCTAATATTACAGTCCAACCTCTGTCTTCTGAACGATCGTAGAGCGACTCGTGTAGATGATCGTACTGGTAACTTTTCGGCAATTGACTTATCTTTGGCCTCCCCTGGTATACATCAAGATTTCTCATGGGACCCTTACGACGTCTCCTTGGGAAGTGATCATTTACCCATCTGTCTTTCTTATACATGCGACATCATTTCGGACACTCCACCTTCAAAATTTAACTATAAGAAATCAGATTGGGGATCCTTCTCAAGGATCGCCAATTTAGATATATCTGGGGAGACCATAGATGTTAAGGTCGAAAATATAACTACTTCCATATTACACGCAACTGAGGCTGCTATTACCAAGACTTCTACAGTTCAGGTGAAGCATAGAGCACATTGGTGGACGCCGAATTGCCGACAAGCATTAAGAAAACGCAATAGGATGTACAGGATTTTCAATAGTCAGTCCACCGAGGAAAATTTTATTGCATACAAACGGGCATGGGCTGAGGCAAGGAGAATAATAAGAAGGGCCAAACGTGACTCCTGGCGGTCCTTTGTGTCCACGGTGACTTGTACTACACCATCAGGTAAAGTCCGGTCCACTATAAGAATATTAACCCGTCACGTCCCGAGGTTTTCCGCACCTCCGACATCCTCCAGTCCCGAGGTATTTTCGATTTTTTTTTTTTTTTTGGCTAAAACCTTCGCTTTTGGTGAGAAACATCGAAAATTCATAGAGAAATCGCTCACCTGAGGTTTAAAGTGCCCAATCCAGGTAGGAGTTCCTCCTTACCTGAGTGGGTTTTCTAACATGCTGGCACCAAAGAAAACGAGTTCTATGGGAGGGTAACTATTTTATCCACTCATAAACGGTATTTATTTATTTACTTGGTACGAATGTATATGTAGTATGACAGTATATTGGTTTTCAAGCAGTAATAAAGGCATTATAAGCATTGTTTCACTCACTAACTAATCACCATACCTGACCTATTTTTGCCACACTACCTGATCATTATTTCTGGCTGTTTCTTCTTCTAATGCTATGTAAACATTGTCCTCCACATTGTCATCGATTGGGGAATCACTCTGGCCCTGAATAACTTTACTAGCCAGGTCACTGGTAACAGGTCCTTTGCCAAGACAATGTCGTGAGGGGGGGAGGGGGGAGGTTATGCAGTATAAGGCATTGTCCCTGCTTGGTATCTTGTACAGGAATAGAGGAAGGTGTCCCGTGTATACATATGAAAAATCATGTGCGAAAATTGAAAATTGTGCAAATTAGGGACATTGCAATTGCACGACGTACTGGTACGTCGCTGGGACTGGCAAATGCAAATCGTTGCAACGTACCCATACGTCGACGGGATGGGGCGGGTTAAATAATAAAGGCCCATATTTCCTGATCACCACCCTTCAGGTAAATAATAACATCTATGACGAGCCTGTGGACGTTGCTAACATCCTCGCCAGGAGTTTTTCTCATGTAAGTAGCTCAGCCAATTATGATCCGCGTTTTCAACATCATAAATGCATGGCTGAGCTACAGATATTAGACTTTGCCACAGAAGACGTAGACTCCCCATACAACCAAGACTTTACGCTAGATGAACTGCTCCTTGCCCTTAAATCCTGTAAAGACACCAGCCCTGGACCAAATACCATCATGTACGGTATGATCCAGCATCTTAATCAGGACAACCTGATTAAGATGTTAGCATTGTACAATGAGATTTGGGCATCTCGAACGTTCCCAAACTCATGGCACTTTGCGCACGTCATACCGATACCCAAAGAGGCTGGTAGTCTTATGAATCCCACTTCATTTCGTCCTATTGTGTTGACTTCTTGTCTATGTAAGGTCATGCAGCATATGGTAAACAATAGGCTTCTTTTTGTTTTAGATTCGAAGAATTTGTTAAATGATCAACAATGTGGCTTCCGTAAATACAGAAGTTCACTAGATCATTTAATGAATTTGGAGCATTGTATTGCAGAGGCATTTGCCAATAAAGAATTCATGATAGGGGTGTTCTTGGACATCCATAAAGCCTATGACATGACATGGCAACATGGTATACTAATGAAGCTCTATGCTTATGGGTTAAGAGGAAATTTGCCTATTTTTATTTCAAATTTCTTAAGGGACAGAACTTTCTCTGTTAAATTCCCCCGTAACGTAACATCGGATATATTTATCCAGGAAAACGGGGTGCCAGAGGGAAGTGTGCTTAGTCCTACTTTATTTAGTATTATGATCAAAGATATTCTGTCATCAGCTCCCATCCCGAGGAATCTTAAATACTCGCTCTATGCTGACGATTGTGCAATATGGCACTCTTCCCGTAATGCACAATTTTCGGCTGGGCGATTTCAAGTAGCCCTTGACTCCGTCCACCAATGGGCCTTGCAGTGGGGATTTAAGTTTTCCGTCTGTAAGTGTGCCGCTGTAGTCTTCACTAATCGTAACGTACCTAATTTGTGCTTAACGTTGGATAATCAGACAGTACCTTTTCAAAATTCTGTAAAATTTTTAGGAATACATTTTGATCGTAGAATGAATTTTAAACTTCACGTTAATACTTTGCTTGCTCATTGTGATAAACCGTTAAATGTCCTCAAGTACCTAGCGGGTACTACCTAGGGTGCTGACAGAAAATCTTTATTAATGGTGTATAAGTCCCTTATTCGATCGAAGCTAGACTATGGCACACAGGTGTATGACTCGGCATCCGATGCCACACTGAAAGGATTGGATGTGCTACAGAATAAATGTTTGCAAATGTGTCTTGGAGCCGTCCGGTGTACCCATGTGGCTCGTATGGAAGTGGAGGCAAATGTGCCTCCCCTCCGTATTCACCGTGACCACCTGGCCTTGTCCTACGGCGTAAGGACATTTAGGAAAAGTAATATCGGCAATGTGGCCTCTACCCCCCTGTGTCAATATCACCACCTTCGCAGGGGAGTGCGTCGGTCACTTGGCGCTTGCCTCCACTTACTGACTCAGGAGCTTGGTGTGGACCCCAGTGACTGACAAGTTGGTGCTTAAAAATTTAGCGCCTTGGGAGCCACTCGGCTTTACAGTGGATGTTACATGGCTCCCAGCACCAAAGGCCAAGGCGCCGGATGCAGAGGTCCATCACTTGTTTCGTAACATCATTGTTTGTCACTTGGGGTCCCATCAATTGTACACCGACAGCTCCAAGTCGAGTGAATGTGTGGGTGCAAGTGTGTGGTCGACTGAATGTGACCTCAGGTTTCGATTGCTGACTCATACATCTGTGTTTACTTCAGAACTTTTTGCTATTAACAAAGCTGTAGACTATGGTCTCAATTCTAGGCATGACTCATTTGTCATATTTTCAGATTCAAAATCAGCCCTTCAGGCAATTGCATCTTGCACTACGGACTTTCACGAGATCCAGGGCCGCATCGTTAATAAGTTGCATTCATGCAATAAGTCATTCACGCTGATCTGGGTGCCTGGTCATTGTCGTATCTATGGCAATCAGCAGGGTGACTTACTTGCAAAGTCAGCTGTAGAGCCCAAGGAGACTTGGGACGTTCCTCGTGATCTGCGGTCGAGTCTATCTCTCAGAAAGAAATCAGTAAATCTTCTCTGGCAAGGTCAGTGGACCAGACTAAATATTCCAACTTTTAAGCCGTACCTGGGCGACTGGGACACTGCCAACCGTCCCAATCGCCTAGAAGAAAAAGTGTTGGCACGGTTACGGCTCAATGCCACCATTTAACCCACATGAAACCATATATGGAAAGACGCTTCCCACTGCACTGTGACATCTGTAATGCGGTTTTATCTATCAGTCATATCATCCTGCGCTGTCTGCGATTTATTCGTGAACGTGCTTCACTTATAAATTACTGCGGCGCAGTAGACGTTCCCTTCACCCTTTCCACCATCCTGGGTGACAGGGACATTGTTATGACTGATAAATTGATGGCTTTCTTGAGAGAGACCGGACTGATCAGAGTGATGTGACTTTTTTACTGTGTGGTTATGGTTTTTATCAACGGTAAATATGTATATATTGTAATATTAATTAGGGTTGACAGTTGACATATTTTAAATAGTTCCTCCTCCCACCGATCTATTTCTAATATAGATGTCCCCTATATTAAGCCAAGTTCCTCGCCTGACAGTCACCAGCTGATGAGTGCAAGTGTGCAATATAGGAAGGTATTTGGCACTTGCAGTCGATGGTGGTCTGCTGGGCGAGGTTCTTCACTTTTTGTACAAATTATGTAAATACGTTATACTATCTTGCTTAAGTTATTCTAATTAGGGACGACAGCCGACGTATATGGAAATGTTCCTGACTCGTCTGGTTCCCTTTCATATATTGAGGTCCCCTATATTAGGTTGTGCCTCGACTGACAGTCACCAGGTGATGAGTGCAGTATGTCATGTAGAAATATCTGCAGTCGATGGTGTTCTCTTGGTCTAGGCTTTTTTAACATTAATGTAGGTCTAGTTATTTGTCTCTTAGGATTTAGTATAGGTTAGCGATTTGTCTGTTAGGTGGTTAGTTTTAGGGTATTTAGATTAGGTATTTTTGATTATAAGTAATTTAAGGTTACAAATATAAAAAAATAAAAATAAAAATAAAACTACAAAAAATAATAAAATAAAAATTATTATATATATATATGTACATGTGCATGAAAGTGTGTATGTTCATATGCATGGATGTGTATATATATATATATATATATATATATATATATATATATATATATATATCTATATATATATATTTGCCTGAATGACCAGAGGCTCAGGTCTCAATGGTCGATAGGCAAAAAAAAAAAAAAAAAAAAAAAAAAAGTGTTGCCACTAAGAGTACATTGGACCATTTTGGTACATTTTCATAATTACTGGTACATGGTACACCATCGAGATTTTTGGTACATTTTGAGAAATATTGGTACATTTTGGTACAAAATCGTCTTCATCTTGGTACAATTCCCTTGTACTGTCTTCAAATATTATAGTCTCTTTCTCAACGCATACGGCGGTGGCCTCACATTGCTGCCAAAAACACGATCAGCTATAAATCAATATATTCAATTACAATATTTTTGCCAAAATCTAGTTGTGAGCCTGTATATAGAAATATCTTAAAGAACCTAAATCTAACCAGACAGTGACGTCACTCCCGAAACACAAGACTACCTATATTCAACCGAATGTATAAGACAATTTTGGACTGTTTACATCAGTCAGTGTTATCCAACTCCAATAGGATTTTTGGTGTCTTATACGCGAAGAATTAGAAACTCTTAGGATACGAACTGCCTGTTCAAACTGTTAACTCTTCTTACTGCCTGGAAATTATCTACACTAGAATTTTTTCACACATATGAATTTCCTAAGTGATATCCTGGTAATATAAAGGTTCAGTATGTCTTGTTGATATCGAGCACTGAGGTTTGAATATACAGTATCGAATGTTGGCAATAAGTTTACTGGTTCAGTTCCCTCAAGGCTCCCTGGTTCTTGTTGACTCTTGTGACTACTGTGATTGTGGCTAAACTTCCTTCTAGATTTACACGGAAGTTACCTATCAGTGTTTTTATGTTTTTGCTGAAGTGGCTTAAATCATCAGGTAATTATGTACTTTAATATTAGTGGTAGATGGGGGTGCCCATCATCCGCCCTCTTACTGTAGTGTAGTGATACTCTGTTTTTAGGATATCTCTACACTGAGTGGCAAGCCAAACGATTTCCTGTAAACCAGGAAAGCATTTCCAACCCTGGGTGGTAACCTTATAACCAACCAACACGTGTTCCCTACGTGACACAAGTGGGTTGGTGGAGGGTTAGTGCCCCTCCCCAGAAAACAACTAAATAAAGATGCGAACAAGAAGCCTCGGACCAGGACTGACCAAAAGGTGACGACAAAGGATCGAACACAGGACACGATATTGATGGCGACTTGAAATGTAAGGAGTGTAAATGATGAGGTGAAAGAAAGAGATTGTCCAGGTGCTTGAGGGTGCAAAAGTGGATGTATGTGGGTTAACGGAAACTAAATGGGTAGGTGAGAGTGTGAGAGAATGGGAGCATGGATGGGGTATATGTGCAGGAGTAGGTGAGAATGAGAGGGCAAAAAAAGGAGTGTGTATTGTTGTGAGTAACAGATGGAAGGAATATACAAGAGAGTAGGTATCAGTTTGCTCGAGGATTGTGTGGGTAAGATTGAAAGTGGGACTACAATTTCATGTGGGCGATTGTGTGCGTGTATGCGCCAGTGCACGATCGTGCAAGCAGAGTGAGAGAAGAGTTCTGGACAAATGTGGAAGCATGCATGGAAAAATCTGAAAGGAATGAGAAAGTGTTTTGACTGGAGATATGAATGGAAAAGTAGGGAATGTGAAGGTGGGTGGAGTAGTTGGTGAGTGGGGTGTGCCTGCAGAGATGGGTGGAAATGATAGTGCATTAGTGGAAATTTGGCGATAGTTAATACCCTCTTCAGGCACTAAATAATCCACAGGTATACATGGCGAGTGATGGGAAGGGTGGGTGGTGAACTGAATGAATGGAAGACAATGATTGATTATGTGTGTGTGGATGAAAGGATGAGGAGATGTGTAATGGATGCAAGAATATAGAGAGGTTAGGAGAGTGGACTTCAGAATTAAGGTCCAAATAAAATGGAGAAACAGAAGAAGGGAAGGACAGGAGGAAGTAGTACATACAAGGAGAGTGGAAAAGTTACAGGAGGATGGAAAAAGGCAAAATATAAGAGGGAAGTGGAGGAGCGATTGGGTAAAAACAGATTAGAGCAGATGGGGGACGTGAAAGGTGTGTGCAAGATATTCACAGAAGAAATCTGTCCATCATGTGAGGTGGTGAGTGGGATGAAGGGAAGACGAAAGGGAGTGCAGGGAACAGCATGGTGGACTGAGGAGGTGAGAGAGGCTGTGGCACAAAAGAAGAAAGCATATGGTGAGTGGACGAGAAACAGAGGCGTGGAAGAAGTTGAGAGACAGAAAACAGAGTTATAAAGTATGTAGAGAGGAAGAGAGAGGTGAAAAGATTAGTATGACAGAGTAAGAAGAGAGTGGATGAGGAATTTGGAAGGAACTTGAGTGTAAAGTGGAAGGAATGTAAGAAAATGTTCTGGAAAGAAGTAAACAAAGTTAGACAGGGTGCCAAAGAAGTTAACTGGGGAGTGAAAGATAAAAATGGAATATTACTTGTGGAGAAGGGAGAAAAAATGAGCAGATGGAGAGAAGACTTTAAGGAATTGTTGAATATAGAGAACGAAAGTAATGCAAGTATAAGAGGCTGGAGAATGGCTGGGAGAAGGAGGGATGTGAGAAGAGAGAAAGAAATCATTAGGATGGAAGTTGTGGAAGCAATGAAGAAAGTTAAAAAGGGGAAAGCCCCAGGAATTGATGGAGTGTGTGGTGAAATGCTGAAGCATGGGGGAGAGATAGCAGTAGAATGGATGTGGAAAGTGTGCAGATTGGCCTGGGAGAAAGGTAGAGGTCCGGAGGATTGGAAGTCAAGTATAATTATTCCCCTGAACAAAGGAAAAGGAGAAAAAGAAGTATGTGGTAATCATAGGGGCATTTGTCATCTTAGTGTAATAGGAAAAGTACATGGAAAGATACTTATTGACAGAGTTAGGGAAATAACAGAGGAATTTGTTGTAGAAGAATAGGGAGGTTTTGGGAAGGGAAGAGGTTATGTAGATCAGATATTCATTCTTAGATCTTTAGTGGAGAAGTTTCTAGAGAAGGGAAAGAAGTTGTATGCGGCCTTCATGGATTTGAAGAAGCATATGACAGGGTGGATATACAAGGATTCTGGAATATGGAGTAGATGGGAAGTTGTTGAAGGCCGTGGAGAGTATGTATGAGGATGCTATTGCTGCAGTGCGTGTGGATAGTGAGCTGAGTGAATTTTTCTAATTGAAGGTTGGATTACAATAAGGATGTGTCATGTCTCCATGGTTGTTCAGTCTGTATATAGATGGGGTTATAAAGGAAATACGAGGTAGGGCAGTGGATGTTGTAGTGACCGTAGTGAGAGAGGGCAGTGTTTGGAAACTACCTGTACTGTTGTTTGCAGATGATACTGTGTTGTTGAGGAAGGGGAGCTGCAAGGCTTGGTGAATAAGTTTGGGAGAGTGTGTAAGAAACGGAATCTAACAGTGCACATAGGTAAGAGTAAAGTTATGGTCTTCGAGAGAAATGGAGTCAGTCAATGTTCCGTCAGGCTGGATGTGGAGGAAATGGAAAATGTGAGTGCGTTTAAGTACTTTGGTAATGTGATGAGTAAGGATGGAAGTTTAGAGGGTGAAGTGCTTGAAATAGTGCAACATGGAAGGAAGGTTGCTGGTTCCTTGAAAGCAGTGATAAGAAACAGGGAAGTGAGCATGGAAGTGAAGAAGCTACTACATGACAGTATTGTGATATCAACTCTAACTTTTGGAAGCGAAGCTTGGACTTTGTTGGAGGGACAGAAGTCAAGAGTGAGAGTGCGAGCAGTGGAAATGAGTTGAGAGGAGCCTGTGGCGTCACATGGAGAGACAGACTGACAAATGAAGAAGTGAAGGGGCTTTGTGGTGTGGATGTGGATGTGATAGGAAGCGTTAGGAGAAACACACTGAGGTGGTTTGGCCATATTGAGAGGATGGAGAGCGAGAGATTGACGAGGAAAGTGTATGTGAGGGAGGTGAAGGGGGGGGGGAGAGGGAGAGGGAGCCCAAGGATGAGATGAAGGGATGGAGTGGAGAAGTATATGAGAGAGGGGGGTGTGAGCTGAGAGCAGGACAACGAAATGGCGGGGGACAGATCGACATGGAGACGATTTGTTTGTGGCCACCCCTTGCGAGATTAAGGCGTCTGGCAATACAGTACAGAGATAGAACTGTTTGGTAAATAAGAATAACAGTGGCATTATCTAGTTTTCTTACTCGGCCTACAAGTAATTTTTCTCTATTACTATTCTTTACTTTTCCCTTGTAGTTTTCTACACCGAAGGGAATTTAAAGGAATTTTTAAGGTCATATCTATAACATTTTATTGATAAGTGCATGTTTAATCTTAATTTGGTGAAAAATTAACAGTAATTTATCTTAAAATACAAGTAAACGGCTGTTGAATGCACAGACTGATATAATTACCCAAATATCCAACATTACCTGAAAACTTGCTGATCTGGTACATTAGCATGAAAACTGCTACAATTTTAGTACATTTAGAAATTTGGCATTGGCAACATTGACCTAGGCCACCAAGGAGAGTGACTAGACATCCTGCAGGATGAAAAATAAGACCTGCCAATAGGTGGATGAGCAACTTATGCCAACAGCCATCTAGTAGGGTAGGTGGAACTCGTTAGTCTTGGTTGGGAATTCACCTGATAGAAGGAAAACTCTGAGGTAAAACCTGGAAGCCATAGTCGTGGATTCCATGCCCTTGTCCATAGGCTAGTAGTGAGCCATCTCCTGACTTAAGAGGTTGGGGTGGGGCTTGCGTCCCTTCCCTGTAAAAAAACAACCTTGTGCAAAACAAGAGAAAGAAGAGGGATAGGGGTCAGTGCGTATTGCCTGACCCTGACCCAGTTTTGCCGGGGGGTCCTCCCTCGGGTGTAGGCCTAACTTAGGCCCTGTTATGCTGGCATACACCACGATGGTTGCTGGGTAAAGTTTATGGTACCCCAGCAACTGGGTGATGGGAGGGGACCCCATAGCCCAAACCATGCTTTTGATTTGTGTCATCATATTGCTAAGGACACACAAGCCCAAGGCTCCGAACACAGCTTTAACCTTTGAAGGCACTGCTGGTGGTAGCTTGGAATGTCCTAAGCCTTTCAGTGGATGATTGACAGCCACTGTTGTCACAAGAGTTGGGGCAGTGTGGGGTCAGCATTGCTCCACTCTCTGAAGCAATATGACCCAGGCATGGAGAGATCAGTAGCAATGGATACATACACTGTTGGTCTGGCTGTGACAATCGATGGTGCCCATCTTAGGGGTGTCACTGTGGCAGTTGCTGCTCACTTTGTCTCTTGTGTCGACAGCATTACTCCAGTTGATGGGTGTATAATGCTGGTGAGACTGAAGCACCCCTTGGACTTCATCACCCTTATTGCAGTGTATGCTACAACTGAGATTAGTGATCTTGAAGAGAAAGAGCTATTCTATGCCAAATTTGACTGTTGTGGAACAATGCCTCTTGCAGGATACACTCCTGATCTTGGGCAACTTTAATCCAGTTACTAGAACTGGCAGGCTTCAGCGATTGTGTAGGTGATCATGAATTTGGAACCAGGAATTCCAGTAATTCTTACCATGTGGATTTTTGCAAAACTCCTGTAAGTTAAGAATCACTGGATCCTGGTTCCAGCAGCAAAATCTTGACCGCTGGACTTGGTATCCCAATATAGGAGGGGTTGCTGAGGAGATTGATCACATTCTTGTTAGTACTCGCTGGAGGATCCTTCAGAACTGCAAGTTTTTCAGGAGTGCAGAGTTCTTTGCTACTGAACACAAACTTTCTGTTGCTTACTCTAAGGCTACAAATCAAAGCTGAAAGATTCTCAAGATGCCATCAAAAAATATTCCATCTTGAGATATTCAGGGATGAGGAGTTTGCATATGAGTATGCAGTGGCAGTCTCAACTCGTTTTAAAGTGCTCAGTACTGTTGAAGATCCTGTTGAAGGATGGTATGCCTTTAAGCTTGCTACCCTGGAAGCAACTGATGAGTGAATTGGAGACCACCCGAGATCAAGAAGGGGATTCATCTCGCAGGGGAAGCTGACCACAGCTGAGAGTCGTGCCACCAGACTGGCTGGGGATTGGGAACAGCAGACTTCTGTCTTGATCGGCATGAGTTTCACTAAGAAGGACCAAGGAGAGGTACGAATAATGACTGATTGATTGATTGTAGTAGAAACTGGCAGCGCAACTGCTAAGGTCATTTGCCGCCAGACAACAAGCTAAAACACATGGCAAATAAATAGTGCATAATCGATATAAAGTTAATAACTTTTTCTAGAAATAAAACACTGAAAATAATAAAAGAATAGTTAAAAGAAAAAACAATTTCTTATAAAAGTGGAAGGAGGCCCGCCTCCTGAAGAAAACCAAAAACATCAGTAAAATCGTTATGGGCTCCACCAAGCATCGAGGAGAGACAGTAGGCACCATCTACCCCTGTATGCCTATGGAGGAATCTCTGACGCAGGTCCCCTAAACTTGGACACTCGACCATCAAGTGACAGACAGTGAGGGGAACAAAGCAATCATTACAGTACGGTTGAGTCTCGCCACTCATCAGGAACCCATGTGTAAGCCTAGAGTGCCCAATGCGAAGCCTAGCAAGAGTTACCTCCAATCGCTGAGGCATGGAAGGGAGAACCCTTGGCACAACCACTCTCTGAAAGACCTCTTTCAGCTTATTATGAGCAACACCATCCCAGCGTCTCTGCCAACACACATGCATTCTGTCACTCAAGTAAGGTGTTAGATCAGATGCAGGAAGCGTATATTCTGGTGGGGGCTGTTGAGTAGCCGCAGCCTTGGACAATGCATCTGCCGTCTCATTGCCCACCACACCAGCATGTGCAGGAACTCAGCAAAAATCCACTCTCTTCCCCCGATGACGAATGAGGAACAGCCACTCCAAAATAGCTAAAACTAAGGGATGGGAAGAGTTAAAAGAGTCCAGGGCCAAAAGCGCCCCTTGAGAGTCGCTAAAAATAGTAAAATAATTGTAAGGGTGAACAAACACCAACTTCAAGGCTAAAATGATGGCTGACAACTCTACAGTAAAAACTGAGGCAACCAAAAGAAGACTACCTCCACGGCTAAAATTGAGAAATACCACTCCAAAACCAACACCTGATGCGGATTTGGAGCCATCAGTATACACAAGCACAGAACCACCATGACTAGAATAATGTTCTGAAAATAACCTTAAAAGACACTGAGAAGCGACAAAATCCTTTGAGCCTGCAAAAGGCCTGCAGAAAGTTACCTTGGGCAATATCCAAGGCGAAACCCTCGGGATCCGAACAGAACTGACAAGTACTACTGACACACCAAACCCCTCCATTATATCCTTAACCCTATAGCCAAACAGACGAGGCATGCGAGGGTGTCTACTATAACACAAAAGACAAGACTGTTTCGTCACACCTTCACAGACAAGTGAGTCTGGAAGGCGGTGAATCCGGAGCCAGCACAGTACTGCAACAGACTGACGCAGTAGATCTAAGGGAGGCACACCAGCTTCCACCAATAAGCTGGGAATCGGAGAGGACCAAAAAGCCCCAGTTGCAAGACGAAGACCAGCATGATAGACAGCATCTAGAGTTTTTAGTCTTGTTTCTGTGGCAGAGCAGTATACCTCACAGCCATATGACAGCTTAGAGGTTACAAATACCTGAAACAAATGCAAGAGCGTCCTTCAATCAGCACCCCAAGAGGTATGGGAGAGAACCCTCAATAGATTGAGAGCCTTCATACATGATGTTTTAAGATTTGCCAAGTGTGAGACCCATGTCAAACGACAATCAAACATCAGGCCCAAGAATTTCGTTTCTGTCACACAACGGAGTCTCCTGCCACAAAGCTGGAGATCAGGGTCCGGGTGTACCCCTCTCATCCTACAAAAGTGCATAGCCACAGTCTTTGAAGGGGAAAACCGAAAACCCTTGGAAGTGGCCCAGGCAGAAATCTTGTCCAAGGCAAGTTGCATATGCCGCTCAATAGTAGACATGCGGGAGCCAGAAAACCATATAGCTAAGTCATCCACATAAAGGGATGAGGATACCTCAGCAGGCACAGTGTCAATGATAACATTGATGGCCACTACAAATAGGGAAACACTTAAGACACTCCCCTGTGGGACACCTTCCTCCTGGCACAGTGGCGTAAAGAGTGTAGAACGCACACGGACCCGAAATACACGAACAGTCAAGAAGTCTCCAAGCAACACAGGTAGGCAACCATGTAAACCAAAGACATGAAGTTGTTGGAGGATGCCATGGCGCCAGGCAGTGTCATAAGCCTTCTCATGGTCAAAAACACAGCCACAAGATGTTGCTTGGAGGCAAAAGCTTCACAGATTGATGCCTCGAGCCTGATAAGGTTGTCTGAAGTGCACCGTAATTTACGGAAACCACTCTGCAACGGAGAGAGAAAACAACCCTTCTCCAGAAACCACATAAGCCTGACATTGACCATCTTTTCGAACAGCTTGCACACACATGATGTTAAAGTGATAGGGCGATAGTTGGAGACCTGGGAATGGTCTTTACCAGGCTTAGGAAAGGGGAGGAAAATACCCAACTTCCAACTCCTCGGAATAAAGCCCTCACTCAAAACCCTGTTAAAAAGGTCCAATAAAAACTGAAGTGAATCAGTCGGAAGATGACGCAGCATAGCGTATGGAATATCGTCAGACCCAGGAGCAGTGTCATGACACTCTGAAAGGGCAGCACGCAGCTCATAGAGGCTGAAATCTAAATTATACGGCTCTCCACCACGAGAGCGAAAGTCAAGACCCAGCCTCTCCTGATTCCTACGAAAGGTAGCAAATGGCTGAGAAGGATTTTTTGTGGAGACAGCATAAACCTGATTTGCAAAAGCAGAGGCTACTGCATCTGGTGCAGACACAAGTTCTCCGTGAAAGTGCAACACCGGAGGGGAGAGGGGTGAGAACCTACCAGAAATCTTGCGCACCTTTTTCCACACCATAGACATTGAAGTTGAAGATGTAATTGTAGAAACATATGACCTCCACGAGTTATGGCGAGCATTCTTCATGACCCATCTATAGTGAGCACGTGCTTTGCAAAACTGTATCTTTAGAAAAACAACATTACGATTGGCAAAATACCGACGAGCAGCTGCTTTGTAAGTTCCCTTTGCTTTGGAGCAGTCATCATTCTACCATGGCACAGGTCCCTGGGAAAAAATGCTAGAAGTCCGTGGGATAGAATGAACCCCTGCTGAGAAAATGGTCTTAGTAAAACAATATTTGGCATCATCGATAGTTGAAAAATCAGTAACCCTGTTGGCAAATACACATAGTTCCTCAAAGAGAGACCAATCAGCCCTGTCCAGACACCAGCGTGGCAGACAGGCTACAGGAACAGAGCGAGTAGGCTGGACCACTACAGGATAATGGTCACTACCATGTAGATCATCCAAAACCTCCCAAGAATAATCAAGGGCACAGTCAGAGGAGGAGATGGTAAGGTCAATGACAGAATACTTGCCAGTCTGAACATGAAAATGGGTCGGCCTTCCATCATTTAGGACAACCAAATCTAAATCCCCAACCAAAGAGGCAAGAAGATCACCCCGGGGATTTGAAAGTGAGTCACCCCACAAAGGATGGCGGCCATTAAGGTCACCAAGGAGTAGGAAAGGGGGTGGAAGTTGGCTGATAAGGGTTTCTAGATCAGCACGTATAACAGGAACGGAAGGTGAAAGGTACAGACAACAGATAGTATAGCACCTCCCAACGTGCATCTGTACTGCTAGAACTTGAAAGGGGGACTGAATTTCAAAGTAAATAAAGGGGACATCAGAACGGCACAAAATTGCACATCCACCGCTGTGACCACAAGGAAGAGATGCTTGGAAGGCCTCATACCCCCTAATGGAAGGGAACTGTCTGTCCCCCACCATTGTCTCCTGAAGACACACACATAGTGGGTTCAGAGCAGAGAGTAATAACTGCAATTCCCCCCAATTTGCCATGGCACCTCTACAGTCCACTGAAGACAGATTGGTACCGATTGAGCCATAGTGATTAGTATTAAATTTTATGAACTTTGAAACACCAAAGCTATGTAGCAACCTCCTTGGGAAGGGAGTGAAAGCCCTTCTTCCTGGGCGTGGAGCTCTGCCTCACCAACCAAGAAGACAATGAAGATTTAGTTTCCATGGGTGGAAGTACCCTTACCCAGAGACATGTCCTGCCCATCGCCAGAATGAGTCCGAAGCACAGAGACCTTCTTGGAAGACCCACGTGCCCCGTCTGGACACCCATGTGAGGGGTTCAGCTGGCACCTCAGGGCCAACCGAACCCCCCCCAACCGAATCAACCAAAAGTTGGTCGCTGTGTGATGGATCAGAGGGAGCAAGTGACTGAGCTCTTTGAGTATCTAAAGACCCAGGCCCCACCACACCATAGCAAGACGCAGGGACTGGAATCCTAGAAGAGCCATCATGAACACCCACAGACTTAGACGCCACCACTGGCTGGGTTGTCGAGTGAAGAGCCCCCTCAGAATCCTCATGCGGTACAGAAGTTTGAACCTTAGAAGGAGGGGAGTCACCCAAAACTCCACACTCCTCACTCGTTTGAGGTTGGCAGATGCAACCTCCATCTCTGCACCAGAACTTAAAGCATTAGAAACTGTAGTGCCACACTGTAAAGAAGAGTGAACAACAGTAGGAGAGGGGGCAGATGGTACAGGAGCAGCAGTCAGTACGGGAGTAGCAGCAGATACAGGAGTATGAGAGACGCTGGTTTTCTTGGATATGTCAGGACAAGGATGCACAGGAAGGACATCGGGAGTTTTGGATGTGTCAAAGCAAGGTGTAGCATCGACATGGGTGTTTGACACAGGAGGAACCGGAGGAACTGGGATGGGGGAGGCATTCCTAGATGCTGGAAGAACCACCACAGAGGGGACACCCCCAGAGACAGGAGGCACCTCCCTGGAGGAAGCACAGCTGCTTCCAGGCTGGACTCCCTCAGTGGAACCCCCTGGGTGAGAAGGCCGGGAGGTAGAACCCCGAGAATTTGATGGGGCATTGTGTGATGGCAGGGGCACCTGCTGGGTAGCTTTATGGCAAGACAACACAGCAGCAAAGGTAATCCCAGGGTGAATGAACTGCTTCCTTACCCTGGCCTTTGCCTCAGAAAAGGAAATTTTCTCCTTTGTTCGGACAGAAATAATCTCATATTCATACTTGTATACTTCGCAATCCCTTGAGGAGGCTGCATGTGCTCCTCCACAGTTCAAACATTTAGAGGGTTGAGAACAATCATCCATACCATGAGAAATTCCACCACAATTTCCACAAACCTCAGGAAGTCCAGACGCTTCCCGCCTGCAAGAACGGCGAATATGACCAAACCTTTGACAATAATAGCACCTTCTAGGTCAGGGAACATAAGGTTTAACCTTAAGCTTCCACCATGCAGCAGTGATGACCTCTGGCACAGTAAGACGATCAAATGTCAAGATAAGAGTGGGCGTGGGGGTTAAAATCCCATCAACTGTCTTCATTATTCTTTTTACTCCTACAACTCCCTGAGGAGCCAGCCCTTCTAAGAGGGACGAATCAGAATATGAGACCAAGTCACGAGAATATGCAACCTCTCGGGACTGATTTAGGACCAAGTGACGAGAGGCAGATACAGGATAACCAGCAACCATAGTTAGGGACTGGATGCGTGAACTCTCCTCTTCATTCCTGACTTCTAGCAATAGAGAACCATCACCCTGCAAAGAGACCTTGGGGGTAAATCCACATGCTGTAACTAGACCACTGTGAATCTGAAAACAGTTCAGGTTCCGGAAGGAAGTACCATCATCTGTTTTGAGGACTATATATTTTGTGTAAGAATGTTTCACAAAGACACCAGGTAAAAACTCAATACAGGGAACATCTGAGCTCACAGTTTTGGTAGATGACCTGGAGGGTACAGGGTCGTCGGCCAGAGAGAGACCAGTTGATGCTGACTCGTGCGGCTGGTTACCGACCACACGAGTGGTTAACGATTTGGTCAATGTATCCATATATACATTGGTAATTATAAATTGGCACCAGGAGCCAAGGGAAACCGCCTACCAGGGAGTGTGGGGAATGAGCGCGGTCTGATGGGAGCAGGGTACCTCGTCCCCAGAGGATGTCCCAAAATGGACACCCTGTGATACGAAAGTTTGCTTCCACCAGCGTAAAGACCCCCTTCCCCAACACCCCCCAGCCCAGACACCCAACCAACCAACTCAGTATAGCACTGAGGCGATCCCTCTGGAGGGCGGCACCGATGACCCATACGGGTAACCTACGTTTCAGGTAGCACTTAGTCAGACCCCTCACCCACAACCCTACCCGCATGGGAGACCCTGCCAGATGTCGTTACATCCACGGGCAGGCTTGTGGGATCACAGGGCATGCAAGCCCCCCCACCACAACAAGGTGGCTGCCCACGGGGGGGAGAGGTACGAATATGTCAAGGAAATTGCTGAGGAGGTGAAAGGCCGTTGTCAAACAAATGACTTTCGACCTGCCTGCTGAGCCCTGAAGAAGCTCCACTCCAAACCCACCACTCAGGTTAAATATGTTCGGACAGCAGATTGATGGCTCGTGTTGGGGGCAAGTGAGTATAAAGCTTGTAAGGCTGAGTTCCTTGAGCAGCTGTATGTGGCTGAACTTCCCAGTGGAGAGTTTCCTTTGGCTGGTGTACAATCTCTGATGACTGCCCCACCAATTAATGAAGCTGTGTCTTCTCTTGATGAAATCAAGTAGGCAGTGGCTAGGTTGAAAAGTGATAGAGCAGCTAATGTTTGCGAGATCCCAGTAGAATAGAGCAAAGCTTGGAGTGAAGCCATGATCAGGGGGTTACATGCAGTCATAGGAGCCATTTGGCAGACTGGTATCATTCCTCCTGACTGGACAAAGGGTTTGGTCACCCTTGTCTGGAAGGGAAATGGAGACCAGCATGACTGTAGTAACCACCATGGTATTACTGTGCTCACTGTGCCAGGCAAAGCTCTTGCTCACATTCTCTTGACGCATCTCCAGGACCATTTGCTGAAGTTTCAAAGGCCTGACCAATCCAAATTCATACCCAAGAAGTCTACTGTTGACCATTTCCTAGCTCTTCGAGTTCTTGTGGAACGCTGTCTTGAGTTTCAAGGTCTGGTAGCAGCCTATGTGGATCTTAAGAAGGCGTTTAACTCTGTAAATTGGGAGGTACTATGGGAACTTCTGCAACTTTGTGGGACCCCCCTGCGATAATCTGACTGATTGCTGGCTTGTACTCAAACACTACTAGTGCTGTGAAGGGTAGGGTGAGGGGGAGCATCTGACTTCTTCTCAGTAAGTCCTGGTGTAGGACAGGGATGTGTCCTTGCCCTCACACTTTTCAACATATGTATGGACTGGGTACTGAACCTGGCTCTGAGTTGAAGTCACTGTGGGGTATCAGTTGACTGAGTCATGGTTACCAACCTTGTCTCTGCTGATGATCCAGTTATCAAAGCAGAGTCACTGGAGATACTACTTATTGCCCTCGAGGGATTTCACGAGAATGCGAAGCCATTGGGATTAAAGGTCTCTTGGACAAGACCATTGTCCAGACATTTGGTGGTTTTTTGGATGAAACAGTTCAGTCTGTCTAAGTATGTGGTGAGGATATAGAAGTCTTAGAAAAGTTCACTTATCTTGGTAGTATGGTCCATAACACCGGTAGATTAGACAGTCAGATCTCTCGTTGCATTGGTCTAGCCTTTGGGGTTAAGGATTCAATCAATTCTGATATTTGGCGCTGTCATTATTTGTGTAGAAGGACGAATTTTCACATCTTCAAGGCGCTGGTGCTCCCCGTCTTACTTTATGGCTGTGAGACATGGACACTAAACAGTGACTTGAGGCAGTGAATTGACTCCTTTGGTACTAAGTATCTTTGCAGGATCATGAGATATTGCTGGTACAACTGAATCAAGGCCTGTTACGCACATAATACGTCAGCGCCAACTCCAGCCATATGGGCACGTGACCCACTTTCCTGAGGCTGATGCTCCTCACAGGGCGATCTCTGAACGAGTTAACCCAGTGTGGAGGAGGCCAAGGGAAGGTTACGTAACTCATGTCTGGAGCAGGTCAATCACTCCTGTCAGGAGATGCTTAGAGAGAGAAGAGTTGCCTTCTGGAGGGTTGCACATAAGGACCCACGTGGGTGCAGTCGGAGGGTGAGTGAGGCTATGTACCCCGCGGTATTTGCCCTTCTTGATGATGATAATGAGAGACGGAGCACTGCTAACATAATAAATTGTGTATCGTGGAAGATTCAGCGAAGGTATGCTCTCCTGTATCCTACTACGGAAGAATATGAACTGCCATCTCTTCACTAAGCTTGTGTAATGCGAGAAAACAACTGACATGGGGCTAGGTCAGAATTACAGTTACTTAGCTCTGTTAGGTTGTGTTGGATTTGAGTGGCTAGTCTCTTCACACTTAGGATATCATGGATTTAGCCCCACGTTCATTGATCTTCAAAACAAAAAGGGTTATGAAGGGTTATGCCACGCAGATTTAATCAGATGAACCTAACCTAACCATGAAACAATATATCTGTGTTCTGACTCTACTCAGCTCCAAATTTTCCGACATGTCGCATATGTCCTCATATTTTGGAAGGCCAATAGATAGCTATCTCCGTCCACGGAGAGTTGACTTTATTTTCAGACACGCTATTCCCTCCTCACGCTCTGAAGTGGTGCCTAAGTAAAATGCTTTCCCTCCTTACCGATCTGTATGCTGTCTCTGAGCTATGCCGATACTTTGCTTGGAAAATTTTTACCCCAAAACTGTTGATTACCCACATATTGTCAAGGTCTGCAATGCTTAGTGACAGACTGCAGAACTGGGAAACTAAAGGACCGTGGTGTTAAGATATCAAGGACAGATTTGAGAACACCAATACCGTTTCTAATATAGCACAGCAAATTTGGAAACATTGTCAGTTTGTTGGCTAGAGTATAGACCAACAGTAAAAGAAAAAAAAAAAATCTTTTCCTGCTCTGTCAGTTATCATGAAAGCTGCTTTGGCTGATTACTACGTAAAGACCACCATTCATTACAAAAGTGTGAGGTGTGGTTTCCCCCTGACTATTGTGATTAACTGCAAACGATTAGTATAACTTTAATATCTTAGTATTTGTTGTAATTTTGCCTAAACATACATTAATTGTTATACTTCTACTGAGCTGTGTGTGTAAGAATTACATGTGATTCAAAGATTTAATGTAATAAGTAAGTATAAATTCGTTAAACTGGCCACTCAGGAGAACTCATGCTCGAGTTTATTATGCCCTACTTTATTCAAGATATTTTCGTGTCCCCTGAAGACTTCTTAAAATTCAGACGAAACCTCGGTCGTTTCTGTTTACTATATTTTCATGCGAGTCTATATCATCTTATTTATCAAGTGCTTAAGTGACAATTTCCCGATATCATCATCATCAACATCAGCCATTGCAAGTCCATTGCTGAACAAAGGCCTCCCCTATCCTTCTCCACGAACTCCTCGACTGAGCCAATCTCTGCCACGTTATGCCTGCAGACTTCTTTATCTCATCTCTCAACCTCCTGTCTGACCTTTTTCTGTGACGCTTACAATCTCTTGGAGGCCAGTCAATCCACCTCTCGCTCCATTGGTTATCCCTTAGTCTTGCTACTTGACCTGCCTACCTCCATTTCTTTTTTATATTTATATATATATATATATATATATATATATATATATATATATATATATATATATAGATATATATATATATATATATTACTTCTGTAATGTCTTTGATTTTAACCTGCTCTCTCACCCAAGTAGATCTTCTCCTGTCTCTTAAAGATATTCCCAGCATTGACCTTTCCTTTGCTCTTTGAGAACGGATTAGTTGATTTTCCATCGATTTTGTCAGTTTCTGGGTATCACAGTCTTAAATCACATCTGGAATTATACATGCATTATATACTTTTCGTTTCATGCATACCGACAAGTTACTTTTTGGGATGTCTCAGTGTTTACCAAAAGATTTCCATCCAATTGTAATGGGTTTTAAATATCATTTTTAACATGGTCGGTCGTTAGTTCGAGTGTTTGCCCCAAGTGACTGAACCCCTCGACTTCTTCAAGAATTTCTTCGCTTATTTTGATGACGATTTTTGGTGTATTTGGATTAAACATTACTTTTACCCAGGTTCATCTTTAGCCCTAGTTTGAGGCTTCCTCTTGCTCAGGACATTCAACATAATTATCTGGCATTATCTCTGCTGTTTCTGAGATTACGACAATGTCATCTGCAAATATTAAATGGTCTAACTTTTCTCCGTGTATGTTTATTTCTTTTGTTTTACCAGACTAGCTTTCTGAAAATACTTTCAGGGCATCTATCTATCTATCTATTGCCAGACACCATAATCCCGTATGGGGTGGCCATTTCACTCTGAGTTATTTGTTTTACAGGGAGGGGCACTAATCCTCCACCAACCCACTTGACACGTAGGGAGCATGTATGGTTTGGTTATATGGTTACCACCCAGCGTTGTAAATGGTTTCTTGGCTTACAGGAAACCATTTGGCTTGTCACTCAACGTAAAACCACCTGTAACGGAAAGAAAAGCATTAAGTAGAGACAGGAAAGATGGGAGAAATAGGATTGATTGATTGAAAATAATTACAATCTGGCGGCGCAACTGCCAGGGTCATATGCCGCCGGATGACAAAGTAGAAGACATGGCAAAATAAAAAGTGCCTATTCAAAATAAAGTTAATATCTGTTAGTAGGAATAAAACACTAAAAATAATAAAAGAATAATTTATAAAATAACAATTACTTATAAAAGTGGAAGGAGGCCCGCCTCCTGAAGAAAACTAAAAACATCAGTAAAATCGTTAGAGGCCTCACCAAGCATCGAGGACAAACAGTAGGCACCATCTGCTCCCCCATGCCTGTGAAGGAACCCATGACGCAGGCCCCCCAGACTCGGACACTCGACCAGCAAGTGACGGACAGTAAGGGGAACAAGGCAGTCATCACAGTACAATTGAGTTTCACCACACATGAGGAACCCATGTGTAAGCCGAGAATGCCCAGTGCGAAGCCTAGCAAGAGCCACCTTCAGTCGCCGAGTCATAGAGGGAAGAACCCTAGGCACAACCACTCTCTGAAAGGTTTCTTTTAGTTTATTGTGAGAAGCACCATCCCAGTGTCTCTGCCAACATGTACGAATTGCATACCACAAGTAAGGTGTTACATCAGAAACAGGAAGTGGGTAGTCAGCTGGGGGCTGTTGAGAAGATGCAGCTTTAGCTAAAGTATCTGCCCTCTCATTCCCCACCACACCAACATGTGCAGGAACCCAACAGAAGTCTACACGGTGGCCACAGCGGCCAAGAAGAAAAAGCCACTCTAAAATTGATAAAACCAATGGATGGGATGCATTAAAAGACTCCAGTGCAGACAAAGCACTATGCGAGTCACTATAAATCACAAAAACGGATTGGGGGAGAGTAAAAATGATTTTAAGAGCATACAAAATTGCAGTCAGTTCTGCTGTATACACTGAAGTAATGCCAGGAAGGCTACCGCCCCTAGTAAAGGAAGGGAAGACAACACCAAATCGTACTCCAGTATCAGTCTTAGACCCGTCAGTATAGACGGGGACAGAACCCTCATGAATGGAGGCATGTTCTAAAAAGAGAGAGAGGGACACCTGAAAGGGAAGTGAGCCCTTTCTTCCAACAACGGACCTACAGAATGTCACGCGAGGGAGTAGCCAAGAACCCACCCTTGGGATCCGATGTGGACAAATTGCCAGTCTCGGGAGAGAGAGGGCTAGCATAACAGACCGGACCCTGTAACCAAATGGCTTTGGGAAATTAGGACGGGTCTCAAAAACAGAAGATCGGGAATCCTGTGAGACAATGGCACAAGAAATTTAGTCTGGAATGCGGTGAAGACGATACCAACACCTCATCATTAGCAACTGGCATCGCAAGTCCAAGGGGAGTACACCAGCATCTACCAACAAACTTGGAATTGGGGATGATCTGAATGCCCCGGTTGCTAGACGAACACCAGCATGATGCACAGAATTTAACAACCGAAGGCGGGCATCTGTTGCAGAGGAGTAGACCTCACACCCATATTCAACTTTAGGAAGAATAAGAGACCTATGCAAGAGGAGGAGGGTCTGACGGTCAGCACCCCAAGAGGTATAAGCTAAAACCCTCAAAAGACTCAAAGCTTTAAGACAAGCCACCTTAACAGAACGAATATGAGGAACCCAGGTTAATCTTCTATCAAACAGAAGACCCAGAAACCGCGTCTCTTCCACACAGGATATTCTTCTACCATAGAGATACAAGTCAGGGTCTGGGTGGACTCCTCAAAGACGACAAAAATGTATAGCCACTGTCTTTGCTGATGAAAAATGGAAACCGTGTGTTTCTGCCCAGTCAGAAATTCTATTGAGAGCCAGCTGCAACTTCCTCTCTATCAGAGACATTCTAGACGCAGTGAAGGAAATCGAGAGGTCATCGACATACAGTGATCCTCATACACCATCAGGAAGTACAATGATGACACTGTTAATGGCTACAGCGAACAGAGTAACACTAAGGATACTCCCCTGTGGTACTCCATCTTCTAGTGCTCGGGCATTAGAAAGCACTCCTCTCACTCGCACCCTTAAAATTCGGTTAGATAAAAACTGTTGAATAAAAACAGGTAAGCACCCATGAAGACCAAACTCATGAAGAGAGAGTAAAATACCATGACGCCACGCAGTGTCATATGCCTTTTCCAGATCAAAGAAGACCGTGACCTGGTGTTGGTTAGTGGAAAAAGCCTCACAGACAGAAGATTCCAAGGACAGTAATGCATCAGAGGTAGATCGCATTTTTCGAAAACCATACTGGGCAGAGGATAAAAAGTCACCTCTCTCTAAAAACCACACAAGCCTAACATTGACCATCTTTTCCGACACTTTACATATACAAGATGTCAAAGAAATAGGCCGATAATTCGTCGCCTGTAGGTGGTCCTTACCTGGTTTGGGGATGGGGATAACTACAGCAACACCCCAACAAGCCGGAAACTCCCCAGAACACCAGATCTTATTAAACAGTGAAAGCAAAAACAACAGGGACTCATCAGACAGGTGGCGTAAAAAGGCATAAGGAATATCATCAAAACCAGGAGAGGAATCATGGCACTGCAACAGAGCTGACTGGAGTTCAAAAATTGAAAATGGAACATTGTAAGGCTCTCCCCCAGCAGAGGCAAAACTGAGACCATGAGATTCTAGGCGCCGACGGTGGCAAGCCAAAGGTGTATCTGCATCCTTCTTTGACACACTGGCAAAATGGTCAGAAAGCAATTCTGCAACAGCAAATGGATCAGCCACAGTTCCACCTGGTGCAGATAAAACAGGAGGGGATGGTACAGTAAATTTACCTGAAATTTTCTTTACCCGGTTCCACACCTGGGTGATGGAAGTCCTCGAATTGATGGAGGAAACATAACCCTTCCAGGATGAATGCCTGGCCTCCTTTAAGATCCGCCTCATATGAGCTCGTGCCCTCTGATACGCCACCAAATACTGAGGATCCCCACGGTGATGACGAAGTCGTGAGAAGGCGACTCGTTTGGCTCTCACTGCGGAACTACACTCCGAGTTCCACCAAGGAACCGGACGTTTAGGAAACTGACCCTTTGTTTTTGGAATAGATAATAGGGCTGCTGAGTGCAGCACGGTATTGAAATATGACACAGCCTCCGTAAGACAGCCAAACTCATTGACAGAAAGGGAAATGGAACTTAATTCCCTAAAATATGGCCAGTCAGCCTAATCCAGAAGCCAGCGAGGAAGACGTGGCTGAGGTCCGCCTGCACTAGCAGTTAAGAGTAACGGAAAATGGTCGCTGCCATACAGGTCTGGCAACACATCCCAGTTAAAATCTAAAAGAGCATCAGCTGAACATAAGGACAAATCAATGGCAGTAAAAGTTCCTGTCTGGCTATGGAAATAAGTCATTATATTGGAGTTTAAAATGCCTAACTCCTCATCTTCCACTAAAGAGGCCAGCATAACACCCCTAGGGTTGGCCTCACTGTTTCCCCATAGTGGATGGTGACCATTCATATCGCCTAGTAACAGAAAGGGAGAAGGAAGGCCATGAATAAGGCGTTCCAGATCAGCCCTTTCAACAGTTGCACTAGGAGGTAGATAAAGACTCCAAACTGTATACTGCTGACGTAAAAACATCCGGACAGCAACTGCCTTCAAGGGACTGGAAATATCCAGATGACTATATGGAATATCCCGGTGAAGGAAGATAGCAGCACCTCCATGACGACCTTGGCCCAGCACAGGATCAGAATAAAAAGCATTGTAGCCAGAAGGACCAGCAGGAGCAGTATCACCAACCATGGTCTCCTGGATACACATGCATAGCGGAGTAAATTGAGAAACTAGATGACACAGTTCCTCATAGTTAGCACGTAAATCCCGACAATTCCACTGGATGATAGAACCCATAGTGGAGGGGAAAATGATTAAGTGCGGGACTGTACACCTCCTGACATGCGAGCGGGTTGGAATGATTCTTAGGAAGGCCCTTGGTAAGAGACTGTCCAGCACCAGGAACCCGCACTTTATGTCGAACATCCATGGGCAAACGTGAGGACGTGGAAGAGGAAAGTTTTACAACACTTCCTTTGAGGTGGAATAACATTCAGTTTGGATAGATGCTTGGAGGCCGCCTTGAGTAATGTGGGACGGCCAGTGCTACCATTAGAAGCTCCAGAAGTGGAAACAGAGTCGACAGGATTAGAACCCTGCAAGGTTGACATTGTGCTTTTCAGAACGGATGCATCAGCGGTCTGTCCAACACCATCCCCAGGTGGGGACCTGACTACAGGTGAACCACAAGCAGCAGCTTCCATTTGGCTAGACCTCTCAGCCTCTGAGGCAGAGGGAACAGTAGAGAGGTTGATACAAGGTTCGACAACAGAAACCTTAGGTGGCTGGCCTTCAGGCTCTGAGGACTCTGACGAATTACGATGACGTTTGCCGGATACAGAAGGAGCCTCATTCATACTGGACAAGGGGGGACGAGTCTCGTCAGCGTGTACATCTGCCACCACCACAGAAGTACGTGAACCGTCAGCCACTGAAGTGGAGGCAGAGACAGTTGGAGCAGTGGGTGGATGAGCATCAGTCACACACTTATCAGTAATTCCAGGTTTAACAACATCCGTCAAATCAGTAGTTGGGGAAGTGGTCACTGTAAAGGGTCGTGGCAACTTCTGGGACACAGAACGACGTACAGGTGCCCCAGAAAGGACAGAAGCATAAGTAACTCCTGGCCGAAAGAAAAGAGTCTGGGCCCTCCTCTTTGCTTCTGGAAAGGGAACCTTCTCACGTGCACGAATGGATAAGATCTCCTTTTCAAGGCAGTATCTTGGACAGCTTTTTGAAAAGACGGCATGAGGACCTCCACAGTGATAGTATTTAATGGGTCCTGTACAGTCGCTGGTATGGCTTGATCCACCACAATAGACACAAACACAAGGAAGTCCAGCTTGTGCACGACGGCAAAATTTGCCGACATGGCCATATCCCTGACAATGGAATCACCGCCTTGGGGTGGGCACATATGGCTTCACAGGAAGTGACAGCCAAGCCAGCTTCACAGATTTAGGTAGCATTAACCTATCAAATGTCAGGAACAATGTCGGTGTTGGAGTCAAAATTCCTTCGATTTTCTTCTGTACACGTTCGACCTTCACCACGCCTGACAACTGCATTTCCTCCAACAACCTGGCCTCTGAGTATCGAAGAAGGTCACGAGCAAAGATCACTCCTTTACACTGGTTGAAAGTACTGTGTGGAGTGCATGAAACATCTAATCTAGAAACCGAGGTCAAATTCAACAATTGCATGCTCTCTTCAGGCGACGATACTTCAGTGAGGATGCTTCCATCGCCCTGGGATAATATTCGGGGTTTTCTGCCACAAACTGAAATAATCGAACGGTGCAATTCAAATATGTCAGTATCCAACACAGATCCACCTCTGGAGGATCTGAGCACTAGATACTTGACAAATGACTTAGGCTCTGTGTAATCTGAGCTGAACCCAAGAGCTGAACCAATCTGACGTGGTTTCCTCCCAGTCCCAGCTGAACGCTGGGGCATAGGAGGAAAGCCACCACGGGCCTGAAAAGGCTCCAGAGTGGCTATGAGGGTGGTGCAATCTGAAGTATGTCCTGGGACAGAGGCCGTGTTGTCAACAACATTTTTATCAATATTCGCCATATGGTCTGCTATAATCTTCATTCCCCCACCCCCCCACCCACCATGGAGTCCAACAAGGGGAGGCCATATGTCAGGGACAGAGCCACTGACGACCCCAGGGGTAGCAGAGGAGTATACGCAGGTAACCACTGGGGGACCCGGACAAGGGTGACTCCAGGACGATAGAAGCCACCAGGCACCCCAGTGCCCACTTGACCCTAGCCAATGCATGACCAGCCGATTGACCTGGTCGGGCCCAACCAGGCCGCCCGTCTAGCCAGAATAAGGGACCAAAGAGGTGTATTGCTAGCTGCAGGGTGCATCGTGCAGCATCGCTCAACCTCCAGGTCTCCCGTCTCCCAGCATTATGGGACGTCACGCACGGCACACACGTGGGGAGGCAACGGTCCTGCCCTAGATGGCAAAAGGGCAGGGACTAACATCACCAGCGGGCCTCCTCCACCAGTGATGTAGGGGGTGCTTGGTCCACGAGACCGACAAATGCCGAACCCTACAAAGGTAGGCATGCCTCCAAAGTAGATGGCACTGCCAGCCACGCTTCAAGCCCTGCCACCACGTCAAGGTGACCCCCCTCAGCCGGGGGGAGAAATAGGAAGAGAGGAGGGCAGGCACAGAAAAAGAATGATAAAGGCTAAGGAAGAAGTAGGCAGCACTACATCAAGTGAGCGGATGGTGAGATTACGACAATGTCATCTGCAAATATTAAATGGTCTAGCTTTTCTCCGTGTAAGTTTATTCCTTTTGTTTTACCAGACTAGCTTCCTGAAAATACTTTCAGGGCATGCTGTAAATAATTCTAGGGAAATTGTATCTCCCTGATGCTCGCCTTTTTTAATCTTATTTTTTTCCAAGTCTTTTTGTTATTTCACTGTAAGATTTCAAACAATAATACAATGTTCTCATTTATTCCATGTTGCCGCAGTGAATTTATAATTGCTGTGTGCTCTACTGAGTCGAAGGCTATCTCGTAAGCAAAAAACCAAGGTACACTGGTGAATTACTGTATATTCTGTAGTATTTTTCTGTTGATCGATTCATTTTGTGCAAATGGTTAGTAATCAAATACCCGCTCCAGAATCATGCTTTTCACAAGGAAGAATTTTTCCATTCCGGTATATATATATATATATATATATATATACATATGTAGTGTCTGCCCACCTGAGTGCGTCAATAGATATAAAATTGTGAGCAGCATGGTAAAGAAGGCACGAGAAGACTTTTCAGAGGCAACAAGAAACCAGCAAGATAATATGAAGACAAGACTTAGGAAGATTTAAGTCAGCGATTTGGAAGACGTTATAATTAGGAAGTTTTTTACACAAGGACTAATTTCTCAGGATTGCTTAAGATGTGTGTAATGTCGAACGAATTTAGGAAAAGAGTGTATGAATAATATGAATTGACATGAGAACACAGAAGTATTGGAGGAAAAACGAAGGAAACGAGTGGGATGGATGCAAGAAGATGCGAGATGAATGCATGGAAGAATCTACTGGCATATATATATATATATATATATATATATATATATATATATATATATATATATTTTATGCGAGGAAGAAGAAACCAAAGGCCATGAGCCCGCAGTAACAGTTCTCTCCAAGAGAAAAACAAAATACAATAGAGAGCCAAATTCAAGATCCGATCATTTTGAGATGCCTGGACACACTGCGTTTGAAAGACTGGAGATCATAGGCAGCAGGAAATACAGATAGAGGGAGACAGTTCCAGAGCTGACCTGTTGCATAAATGAAAGACTGGGAGTAACGGTTAACTCTTGCATTAGAGAGTTGGACAGAAAAGGGATGAGAGTTTGCTGCCAGACGGGCGCTACGCGCCCGTCGTAGAGGTGGAGGAATGCAAGCAGACAGTTCAGAGGAGCAGTGACCATTAACCCCTTAACCGCGGGGCGTCACTTTCGTGACGCTTGGGAGCAAGGGATCATACCGTGGGGCGTCGCTTTTGTGATTCTGTGTTATTTTGAATTCAACCGGGCTTCCAAGTGGGGGCTTGTATCATCTATCAGTACTGCCAATGTCCAACACTAGTCAGCACTCCTAATCTCATCTGTACTCCCATCCATTGTTGACAATTTAGCCATTTCTCCCCGTTCTTGACTCCCCTCCCTACCCCCCCTCCATTACACTATCCTCTCACCTGCCCGGCCGTGCTACGCTAAGTAAATCTTCCCTGGAATTTTTCACTGATTTCATCCATTGAAATAAGCCCTATGCCCTATTCTTATACCAAATAATATATGCAAGAAAGAAATAAGGTAAGTGAGAGTGCCATACACCTGAAATTGGCTAATTATCACCTGACAACACCTCACGTGCACTCGTTCGCTAATTTTCGCTGTTTTTTTCCCCTTGAAATATGCCATATAATCTATTTTCGTAATAAATATACATATAAGGAGGGAAGGGAGAAGCCTAAGTGATATTTACATTCACCTGGAACTACCTAATTTATAATGTATTGTCTAGATTTCCTGCCAATCATTTCAGTGAAATACATAGCTGTTTCAAGAGCTACGTTGGTAACACTGAATAACCCCCAAGTAGGCCTCAACCCGGGCCGGCCTTCCTTTATCAGTTCTCTCTCATCTTCCGAAGAGGAGGCACGGCTCATCCTCTTGCTGACTTCAGGGCCTTTTTTCACCCCCATCCAAAGGGCCCTGTGACCTTTACCCCCTACTAAACCTCGTGTGGAAAGAGGTAAAGGGCTGACATTTGATAAAAGAGTGACTACGATCTTTCTATTGAGTAAAATAGTGCAAGTGGAATTGTAAATAATGTGTAAATAATGTGTAAACAGCAAGTGAAAGTAATGAATGTAAATATACGTGAACAATGGAAAATAGTTTTATAAGTTACTTCAAGTGACAGTGCATAACACAGTGTAAATAAAATAGAAATGTAAATAACGTAAATAAAATAGAGAACGTAAATAGAAATGTAAATGAGTAGTATTATAAGAATACGAGTATATACCCTAGGAGTAATGAAATTGAAAGTTTCACTATAGCATGTCTGAATACTATGAGTTATGAGAGTGAAGATGAAAGTGACATTCACTCTCAATGCCAGTATACAGGACGAGAAAGTGAATGCTACATATTTTACTGAAAGAAATTGAATCCTTACAGTGACAATAAACTAATACTACTGAAGGAAACTTATGGATAAAGACTGTAGATATATATAAGTGTTATATAGTAATAGAAATATAAAGTGTGAGGGGTTTTATGAATAATAAATGACAGAGTACCAAGAGCGAACTAGCGCAAGTGCGGCGGTCAGACGAGCTCATAATTTTCATTGCTTTACCAGTGTTTTTTTTTTTGGAGTATGGATCCCAAACTACTTCAAAATCATAGAGTAGTGTTTATAGTGTTAATATCTGGCTGTGGTAATCATATTACGGGTTGTCGGGAAGTGTAAAGTGGAGATTTCGTTACCCAACTTCAGAGGTCTCCACAAGTCCTACGGTAACTGACGAAGGCTCAACAAACATTCCAGGAGAAAGCTGAAGGTATGTGCCATAAGCATATGTAATTTTAATATTCTAGGACTAATAACTGATTTTTGGCAAATATTTTTTGAGAGTCTGTCGGAGCCCGAATAACCCCGCGGCACACGCAAAACATCGGTAAACATGCCCGCGGTGTAGGGGTTAAAGTAGCGATAGAAAAGAGATAAAGATGCAACAGTGCGGCGAAGAGACAGAGGTTGAAGGGAGTCAGTAAGAGGAGGAGAGTTAATGAGACGAAAAGGCTTTGACTCCACCCTATTGAGAAGAGCTGTATGTGGGGAGCCTCCCCACACATGAGAGTTGTACTCCACACAGGGGCGGATAAAACCCCTTTATAGAGTCAACAATTGTGCAGGGGTAAAGAAAGAGCGGATTCGGCTTAGCACACCCAATCTCTTGGAAGCAGATTTTACAAGAGATGTAAAATGATCTTTCCAAGATAAGTCCCGAGTAAATGAAACCCCAAGCATGTTCAAGGATGATGCAGGATTAAGCTGAATATTATTAAACATTAGTGGGTATACCTGTGGAAGATTTTGTCGGGTTGATAGGTGTAAGAACTGAGTCTTAGATGCATTAAAAACAACCATATTATTTTTACCCCAGTCAGAGATACGAGCCAAGTCAGACATTAGGTGTGCCATAGCCTCATCCCTTGTTTGCTAAAGTAACTGTTGAGATGGGCGTTGCGGGAACCGAATGGAAAGGTGAAGAGTGGAGTCATCAGCGTATGAGTGGATAGGGTTAGATGTACAGCTTAGAAGATCATTGATGAATAAAAGGAAGAGTGTTGGTGATAGGACACAGCCCTGAGGAACACCACTGTTGATAGATCTAGGAGAAGAACGATGGCCATCTACAACAGCGGCTATAGAACGACCAGAAAGGAAGCTAGCGATGAAGGTACAGATAGAAGGATAGAAACCATAGGAGGGCAGTTTGGAAATTAAAGATTTATGCCAGACTTGATCGAAAGCCTTTGAGATGTCAAGTGCAATGGCAAAGCTTTCGCCAAAGTCCCGAAAGGATGATGACCAGGAGTCTGAAAGGTAGGTGAGAAGATCGCCAGTGGAGCGTCCCTGATGGAACCTGTACTGACGATCGGAAAGAAGGTTGTGATAGGAAAGATGCCTTAAAATTTTTCTATTGAGAATTGACACGAAAACTTTTGAAATACAGGACGTTAAAGCAATTGGACGATAGTTGGAGAGTTGGGAGTGGTCACCCTTCTTTGGGACCGGCTGAATGAGAGCAAACTTCCAGCAAGAAGGAAAGGTACAAGTTGACAGACAAAGGCGAAAGAGTTTGCCTAGGCAGGGTGTAAGCACAGAAGCACAGTTCTTGAGAACAACAGGAGGGACCCCATCAGGCCCATATGCCTTGTTAGTACTGAGGCCAGTGATGGCAGAAAATACATCAACTGAAGAAATTTTAATGTCAGCCATGAGGAAGCCAGAGGAGGGAAAAGATGGAGGAACAGCACCGGAATCATCTAGGGTGGAATTGGAGGAGAAAGTCTGTGCGAAGAGATCTGCTTTATCAGTAGAAGAAATAGCTACAGAACCATCAGAGTAGAAAAGAGGAGGGAAGGATGATGAGGTAAAGTTGTTAGAAAGATTTTTGGCAAGGTGCCAGAAGGAGCGGGAAGAATTCGAGTTGGAGAGTTGAGAGCATTTAGTATGGATGAAATTATTTTTAGTAGAGCGAAGAACAGACTTAGCACGATTTCGGGCAGAAACGTAAAGATGATGTGATTCAGGGGTGGGTTGGCTCCAGTACCTTTTGTAGGCCCTCTCCTTGTTGCGGACAGCATTAGAACAAGCGTGATTAAACCAAGGCTTTCTTGCGTTAGTCAAAGGATATGAGAAAGGAATGTATGCTTCCATGCCCGAGAGAATAACCTCCGTAATGTGCAAGGCACACTCAGATGGCTCCCGGCCATGGAAGCAATAATCATTCCAGGGAAAATCAAAGAAGTACTGCCTGAGGGCCTCCCAGTCCGCGGCTCCAAAATGCCACAGGCGACGTTTCCCTGGAGGGTCCACAGGCCGTACCGGAGTGACAGGACAGGTTAAGGTAATAAGGTTGTGATCGGAGGAGCCCAACGGAGAGAAAAGATTAACAGAGTAAGCAGAAGGATTAGTTGTGAGGAAGAGGTCAAGTATGTTGGAGCTCTCTCCAAGGCAGTCGGGGATATGGGTAGGGTGCTGTACAAGCTGCTCTAGGTCATTAAGGATAGAAAAGATGTGGGCTTGTTCACCAGGTGGATCCGTGAAAGGAGAAGAGAGCCAAAGGTGGTGGTGAACATTGAAATCTCCTAGAATGGAGATTTCAGAGAAAGGAGAAATGGATAGAATGTGTTCCATCGTAGAAGTAAGATAGTCAAAGAATTTTTGATAGTCAGTAGAATTAGCGGATAAGTAAACAGCATGGATATATTTAGTCAGAGAATGACAGGTAAGCCGAAGCCAGAGTGTAGAGAATTCAGAAGAATCGAGTTCAGGAACACGAGAACAAGATAAGTCGGAAAGTGGGCCCCAGCCTCCTGGACTTGTTCTTATGGACCATAACCTACCCTGATTCAGAAAAACACCTATACAACTCCCTACTGGACATGCATAGCACCTATTTAAGACCCAATTCACACCAATAAGGGACATAAAAGGCTGAAATAAATGAAAAAAAAAAAAAACAGAGAATGAGGTTTTAGAGGTGAGTTTATACTATTATAAACATTCTGGGACTTACAAGTCCCTGTCTTCTGGACTGGTACTTATGGACCCTAACCAAGCCTAACTCAGAAAAACATCTCCCTACTGCACATGCATAGCACCGAAGACCCTATTCACACCAAGAAGGGACATAAAAGAGTTAAATGAGTTTTTAGAGGTAAGTATGGAAAATACAGTACAATATGAAACATTCTGGGTACTTACAACAAGTCCCTGGCCATCTCGATGAATAACCCGCCTCCTCTCTGACTCTGACAGTAAAATGGAGTACCTGAAGCACCTGCAGCACACTGTACATGAAGTCTTGCACTGAACTTAGTCATTTGCACTCAGAATTCCATCCTCTTAACACTGCGCACTCTAGTCTTACTTGCGCTCCATTGCACCTTAATGAAATAAGTGTTGCACTCTGCACTGAAGTCTTTGCACTCATAAATCCATTTTCTTAACACTACACACTTCAGTCTAGTTTGCGCTCCATTGAACGTCAATAAAATCAGTGTTGCACTGTGAAGTTAAGTCTTTGCATTCAGAATTCTAATTTCTTAACACTACGCACTGTTATTTTTTTTTTTCACTGCACAACACTGTAAATTCCCGTGTGGGCTAGTGGCGAGTTCTTACTGTTTATTTACTGTCAGAGTCTGAGAGTAGCTAATGCAGGTGGCCTAGGGGTGCGTCACTGGGACGTGGTGATGGACTAACCACTGCAGACGACTCATATATATATATAATGTGGTAGGTGGGGATGCTCACCATCCACTAACTCGATGTAGTGCTGCTCTTGGGTGTCTGCCCTTTCCTCTCGTTTGTCCTTCTTTCCTTCCATCCTCTTCTGTCTTTCTTTTCTTCATTCCTTCCTCGTCTTTCTGCCTACGGGTGACTTTACACTCCCTCTTCTGTCTTTCCTTCATTCTTTCCTCTTCCTTCTGCCTGTGGGTGACCCTACACTGAGTGACAAGCCAATTGGTTTCCTGTACACCAGGAAACCATTTACTACGTTGGGTGGTAACCATATAAGCAGATTTTAGCGCCTGGTGGTTCAGTGAGTAATTACGGCGCTGCAGTCAGACTGAGCCGGTGAAGATTTATATCCAAGGGATGGTTGGTGCTTATTGCTCACGCAATGCCTCTGAGGGATGAGTGAGGCTGGTCACTCATATCTTGAATGTCAGGACAACTTGCCTAGCCCCAGGCTCCTACGCTCCTCGTGGGACAATGTAGGACTGAATGGTGATTGAATGAATGAATGAATTGTAGATTTGGAAAATTAACTCTCCCAGCTGAATAAAATCGTCTGACGTTAGCTGGAGTACATATATCGGAGTTTTTCCAACCTTTAGGTGGTTACTGGAGGCAAGATTACACTCAGGCTCCTATGACTCTCAGAAAAATGGCATTAAGTCGTTTGGCGTCAGCTGAAATAGAACAGTATTTGTCCCAGTCATGGCCTGCGTTCATGGAGAAATCTCTTGGGTACTAACATATACCACAGCCTGGATGAACGAGGGTTTGTCATCCTGTATATCTGTTCCCGGATGCAATATTCCGCTCAAAAGTTCAGTATGATTTTATGTGGATTATTAAGTACTGGTCTCTATAAACCAAGAACACTATTATTTTTTCGATGACTATATGTAAGAAACAATCTCACTTAACTTATTCTTAGGTATGGCGCCCTGTTGATGCAACACCATCTACCATTAACTGCTCTTAGCCTTAATAACAGACAAATTTATATTATTTTCGGGTAGTAAGGGCAGTCGCATGGTCGGCCGGTGCAGCATGCAGCCCTCCGCGTCCCCCCCAACCCACTTCACCATCACCTTCAGTCACTACCCCGTCAGACACGTCTATTCCCAGGACGCCGTGGACACGATGAGAGGGAAAAGGTAGATGACGGTGATGGCGAGCGTCATGGTCTGCTGCATGGTGATGTGCTGCTGCCTACTTATATACGTCATCACCCTGAGGGGCAAACAGCAGGAGGAGGGCAGCAGTGTGAACGGGAGTTCGGCAGTGGGTGAGTGAGGGAGGAGACTAGGGTGTGATGGGGAATGGAGGCCATGGAGTGGAATCACAACTACGTTATTTCCACCCTCCACTCTCAACATTCCACCACATCATCTTCGACCTCCCCTGCTCCCCTTCCACTTCACTCGTATACACACTTCCTGTAGTTGTTTTACACTAACTTGAACCAGATATTCATTTTTATGCAGTGTATTTCTCGTAGCCGAGTGGCATTAAAATACAATAATACGGCTCTACATCCTCTTCATACCTTCGTGGCTAGCTTCATAGTCCCTCGTTAATCTGCTGCTAGAACTTGCTAATGAAAATGGAAAGATGACGATTTTAGGTCAACTTTTAGTAAAAAGAGTAGCCAGTCTCATTGTCCAGTTACTCCACATGGCCAAATATCTCAGGGCACTTCTCGAATACTTTCCAGCACAACCGCATGAATACTTTCACACTCCCAGAACTCCAAATATGTCTATCTTTCTTCATAACTCCACACTCCTTTCAGATAAATCATTCTCAATCTTCTTACAAGTTAAAGATGAGAGAAATGGAAACGAGTTACGTGAGAGGAGATAAAGTTCCCAGGAGAGACAAACACGTGACGAAATTCAGTAGTGTTATTGTGTTGATAATGATGTACTATATATTTGTTTTAATGTCTGACCCTGGGTATACGTTTAACAGCCCTTCCCTGAAGCCCAGTGATCTCCCTACCCTCCACATGTTAATACTTCGACGTTAACATCTACTGTCCATTTTGAATACATGGTATGGCTAATCAAACAGGACTGGTGTACTGATATTAGCCTGGGTGTTTTCTGACATGTCGACATGTCGGCGGATCTTATGGTATAACAGTAAAGTCTGTTTTAACGAATTTCAAATGTTCCCAACCTCAGTCGGAATTCGAACTCGCGTTTATTAGGACAGCTGACCACCCCTGTACTTAAAGATTCTGCTACGACTCCCATCCTCCCCTGTGAACAAATAGAGATGAGGGAACAACAGTCGACGTCGAAACTGTATGGAACAAACATTTAGTCTGCCATTGTAGAGTTTGGGTTGTGCGGAGAGAGAAGGGGCCAGGATCAGGGGTGGATCAGAATTATGTCAAAAGAAGGGGTTAAAAATGTTTACGTTTCCCTTTACCGATTGACTGATCATTCGTATAAAATCTATAGTAAAAATACAGAAGCTAAATAAATATTCAGTAGCAAATGCACTGTTGTTTTTCACTTAATAATTTTGCTGTTGCGGGAAAATAATTCCCTGAAAAAGAAAAAAAAAAATGGAGGTTCCGGACTCACTGAACTCCACCCCTCCTTTGACCCAGCACTGAAGATAACAACCACAGATGTCTTTTGCTGAACACAGATCATGCTTAGGCCTCCACCCATTCCTCATTTTGAATTTTGATTCTCACCCATTCCGCTCTCTCTCTCTCTCTCTCTCTCTCTCTCTCTCTCTCTCTCTCTCTCTCTCTCTCGTCTCTTCCATGCTTTCTGTCTCTCTGTTGTCTCTGTCTCTCCTCACTTTCTACTCTGTCTTTGTTCAGACAGTGGTCTCTTTTTAGTGTAGTATTTCTCTATTTCTGTTTTCCACACTTGGCTCTCACTGTTTTGTTGAACATAATCACCTAAAAATGTTTTATCAGTAAGATACGAGTAAATAAAATGTTTCACTGAGTTGAAATAATGGGATTTGCAATGATGTCATCAAATGCACATCAGACACGCAGTTGAGAAGTCCCAGGCTGACCACGAGACCTATGTCGTGCAAGTATCTCGTTTACCCCCTTCCTGTTCGCAGTTAATCAGACCAACGTGTATTTTGTAAATCGACGATCACGTTTCGTCTTGAGGAATGTTTCTTCGTGATTTTCCTTTCTATTTCCTCATTTATATGTTTATGAGTGTCCTGTACCCTTGAATACCTCCTATGCATTTTTGTTTTTGTTTTCAACTAAAATTCACTTCGCTAAATTATTCTTCCCCCATTTTCTTCCTTTCTGACATGGCGACAAGCCTCAACACACTAAAGTAGATTGTTTTCTTGTCAGTTATGCATTTCCGACTCAAAGAAAAACCAACACGGAGTGGTCCAGTATACAGTACAGTATAATGATGTACTACCTCAGGCGATTTCTCGTGTGTTGCGGGAACGGCTCAGTCAGCGTTATCACTGTCTGCCCTGCATCATCTGTTCAATTCCTACTCCTACTGCCACACTCACGCCCACAACAGCAAGCTTAGCTGTCCCCGCAACACAAAAGGTACCGTCAGACAGATTTTTAGGCAAGCGCTACAGTATTTGTCGGCCATCCTGAATATATTGGTCCTGGGGCGAATTTGGAATTACATACTGCATATCCCATTTAGACCTGTGTGTGTGTGTGTGTGTGTGTGTGTGTGTGTGTGTGTGTGTGTGTGTGTGTGTGTGTGTGTTGTGATTACCGCTAGATGATAGTAATCAACTGCAGGAAAGCCCCAGGGTCTGAATGGATTATTGCCTACGGACATATGCGTACTTATGCGTATTGTTGATTTAAAATTTTTCTTTACCCAGGTAGTCGATGAATTACAATGAGCCTTGTTGGTGTTATAGCTATTGTATATTCGTAAGGCAAAGGGTCCTAAATAATAGTTTAATTCGCTTTTTTTTTTTTTTCTTAAGGCTTCAATAGTTTATAAGACAGCAGGCATGCACATACAAGAGAAGTGACTGAAGACCATTTTGATTGTGTCAACGTAAAGACGGGAAAATGTAGGGAAAATATATATATATATATATATATATATATATATATATATATATATATATATATATATATATATATATATATACAGTATATATATATATATATATATATATATATATATATATATATATATATATATTGTATATATATATATATATATATATATATAGAGAGAGAGAGAGAGAGAGAGAGAGAGAGAGAGAGGCCTATAGAGAGAGAGAGAGAGAGAGAGATAGGCCTATATATATATATATATATATATATATATATATATATATATATATGTATATATATATATATATATATATATATATATATATATATATATATATATATATATATATATATATATACATATTGCCAGACGCCATAATCCCGTAAGGGATAGTCATTTAACTTTGAGTATTTGTTTTACGGGGAGCGGCACTAACCCTCCACCAACCCACTTGTTGACACGTAGGAAGCACGTATGGTTTGGTTATATGGTTACCACCCAGCGTTGTAAATGGTTTCTTGGCTTACATGAAACCATTTGGCTTGTCACTCGATGTAAAGCCACCTGTATGGGGAAAGAAAAGCAACAAGAAATGACAGGAAAGATGAGAGAAATAGGAAGACAGGAGGGCAGGCACAGAAAAAGAATGATAAAGGCTAAGGAAGAAGTAGGCAGCACTACATCAAGTGAGTGGATGATGGTCGCCACCACCTACCACAAATATATATATATATATATATATATATATATATATATATATATATATATATATATATACAGTAAGCTCGCATAGTGCACGAGTGGATGGGCGGTCCTGGTCCTCGCGCACTGTGAATTCACGCATTGTGAATACATAATCTTATGGGAAGAATTACATATGGGCGGTACCCCGTCATACCTTGACATTTTTTTACCCTTAGAGACATAATAAAGGGGACATTTTTCAGATGTATACTACAGATATAGCTACAATAACAAAAATATGGTCAGTCATCTTAACAAAGGTAGACAACAGGCCTGATGGACTTAAATAACGGGGGTTCCTCGGCGCGGCAACACTTACAGTGCTGCACCCCCTGCCACACCAACACTTCCGTCCTCAGACTCCTCCTGAGCACCTTCCCCACAAGCCTCTAACTCAGTCACTTCAGCCAAAAAACCCTCAAAGTCCAATGTTGACACAACTGACATTGCATCCTCCTCTTCCTCAACAGGAAAAGGATCAGATGATATAGCTGGTCAGTCACTTTCACTTTCTTGAGGCTGCCGTGTGTAACTTGTTATGAGCATCTGCCTCCTGCTAATTTCTAGGCTGTGCCTGTCTGTGTAGAAACGGAAGGCTTTGTCAATACTAACGAGAACCTCCTACATTCTTTGTTGGCTGATTTTGTGTTCCTTCACTTCTTCTTTGAGTTTATCCACGGCAGCAAGGATCTTGTTTATCCTTGACATAGACAGTTCTGTGCTGCTCTTCACCACACTAGGTTCCTCAACATGACACTGCCTAGTCTTGGGCTCTGTGTCAGCCTCGTCTATCTGTTGCAACACTTCCTCGGGATGCTGTTCCTCAGTAGCAGTGTACACTTCTCATATGTCAGCCAACGTAATGTCCTCGAAACCTGGTACAGCTTGTGCTGCTGTCAGTGTTGCTGCCTCAGCCTTGACCAATGGTTGAATGGCCGTCTCATAGTTCGCGCATAAGTGAGGCACGAGCAGTTGCCATGCATGGTTCACTATTGCAGGTGTTATCTTGTCTTAGGCTTGTAGGAAAGAATCAACAAACGACACCAAAATGCCTCAACAGACATGTCAGCTGAAGCACGTGGGGATACAGCTCCTGGCAGAGATGGTACAGAAGCGGCTGCCTCATCGATATCTGCGTTATGGTCTTCTTCTAGGGCATGAAGTTCCTCTTGTGTGTTGGTCTTCCTGCATATGTAGTCGTACACCTGCTTGTGGTAGAAGTGTTTCACAGTGGCAATCAGTTCTTCATCCAGTGGCTGCATGAGTGACGTCATCCCAGGCGGCAGAAACACAGCACCACAATCCTCGTGCAGATCTTCGAGGTAGGGAGGGTGACTTGGTGCATTATCGAGCACAAGAAGCATCTTGAATGGAGTGCCAAGTTCCCGACACTTGGCCCTGGCATCGGGGATGCAGTGCTTCATTAGCCAGTCTGACATGATGTTGCCAGCCATCCAACCATTAGCAGACTTGTACCAGTACACGCCATTTGCATCCATGTTCGTGAGGTTTTTGTAACACCTAGGGTGTGAAGCTGTGTGTACAGCAACTGTCCTCATCTTGTGGCTCCCAGACAGGTTTACTATCTATCTATCTATACACCTAGGCTGCTTCCCCCATGGAAAGGGAGGTAGCCGAGACAGGACGACACACTCCCCATTTACTCATCCATTCAAACACAGTCATTCGCATCTTAGCCCCAAAGGGGAGAAGGGACAGATCCTCACCACACCACACAACACATGGGTCAACTGCGAAATGCAATCAGTGACATCCGCAGCAGGGCCCGACAGCAGAGCTGGTTTACCCCTGCCACATCATAATAGACCCATCCCCTTACTTGCACCTGACCTGACTAACTAATCAGACCAAATGCGGGAGAATATCCCCTCAGAGCTGCGTCATCATTTATTCATTCACAATTTCTCTCCATTTATTTCTGTCACGCACTGCCACTCTTCCTTGCTCAACAGACATCCCTCTCGCATCCAGTGCTCTCTTCACACTGTCCATCCATCCTATTCATGGTCTCCCTCTCAGCCTTAAACGTCTCACATCAGATCTAGTTATCTTTTTCACCAGTCGCTCATTATCCATTCTCTCCATATGCCCAAATCATCGCAACACCCTCTGCTCAGCTCTACCAGCCATCTCCCAAACACCTCCAGTTCTCCTTCGCACTTCATCATTTCACGCTCAATCCATACGCATCACTCCACACATACTCCTCAGACGCCTCATCTCCATTACATTCAAACTTTTCCTCTCTGCTACACCCATATTCCATGTTTCAGCCCCATATAATGCAGTCGGTACCACAACACCCTCATACAGCTTTCTCTTTACATCCGTTCTAAGCAAACTACATCTAAACACTTTTTTCATTCCTCCCAGCACCTTTCCTACTTCATTTATTCTAAACTTCACTTCTGCATCTATTCTTCCATCCATAGCAACATGTGACCCTAAGTATTTAAAACACTCCACCTCCTCAAGCAACTCACCATTCGAAACTATATTCATCCCCCTACCATCTACCAACCTCGTACACTTCATCACTTTACTCTTATACTCATTTACTTTCAATTTCCTCCTTTCACACACCCTTCCAAACTCCTCTACCAACTGCCTCAATCTCTCCTCTGAATCAGCCACCAGTGCTGTATCATCTGCAAACAGCAACTGCTTAAGATTCCACTCTCCACCATCGACATTCACCAGACTCAGACCTCCACCTAAAACACTTGCATTCACCTCTCTTACAACACCATCCATATAAATATTAATTTAACAACCAAGGCGACATCACACATCCCTGACAGTTTTACAGCCAACATTATCATCTTACTTGTCTGGAGCTTGCAAACAGGGGCTTGTTTTTATATCTTAGCGATGTAAGTCGATTTGGGCATGGCCTTGTAGTATAACGATGTTTCGTCGACGTTGTAGATCTGCTCCTTGGCGTACTCTCCTTCTTCAATAAATGCTCCAAATATTGCAGGATATTCTCTCGCGGCCATCTCGTCGGCAGAGGCACGTTCACCCAACAGTTTGATGTGACGGAGTTCCTTGCGTTTCAAAAAACGGTGCAGCCATCCTACAGATGCCTTGAAAGTTTTGTCCACAGATAACTTGCGAGATGCTGCCTTGTAAAAGAGCTGGGCTTGGTCCTGAATATATCTACCATTGAGTGGTACACCTTCCTTCTCCTTCCTCATAATGAAGGTAGCAAGATATCTTTCCATGAGAACGATCGCATGATTACCTATGCAGGAATTGCCGTCAAGCTCAGATGCACCATACGACTTCACAATTGCCCTGATGGCAACGTGGTTTTTCCATACAGTCCTCACTTTAGATTCCGCCAGGCCCATGGCTTTGCTGATAGCAGTGTTCCCTTGCCCGTCCTCGTTTCTCTTGGTTATCTCCAACTTAGTCGTGAGCGTAAGAAGTTTCGTCATTCATGGGGCTGGAGGCATGGTGCTATGAAGGTACAAACCAGGATGGAGAAAAAAAAAAGCCACCAATAGTACACGACAGGTTAGCCTGAGATAGTGTATCCTCACTGTGCATGAGTCTTGTCTGTAATGGCGTGGCCCCCTGCCTCATACCCCATGCTATACAGTAGAATGCCTGGCAATTTCTGCACAACTACATCACGACTGACGTCATGGTGGACGCTTTGTGTGGGGGTGTGGGTCACGTTTCATTCATTCATTGCCAGACGCCGTGTATCCCAAACGGGGTGGCCAAGGGCTTGGAGTTAATTGTTTTATTTTGGGAAAATGGGGTTTTTGTGCCACTCCTTGCCTCTGCCTCACATATTGTGGTCTAAACTCGCACGATCAAGGATTTTTGGTTATTAATTTTGCTCACTTGCACACTATGCGATTCATATACTCTGAGCTCACATACTGTGGGAGCTTACTGTATATAATATATATATATATATATATATATATATATATATATGAGCCTCTGTGGTACAGTGGTAGAGTGTGCGTTTCGTACACGGATGAGCCAGGGTTCGCGTCCCACCAGGGCAATAAACTTTGGGAGTGTTCACCCGGCCACGTACTGCATTGGCGGAGACAAGGGGTGCTGTGGTTGAACCAGTGTCACTTGCTATAAAGTATGCTTGCACCCAGTCGGCTTGCGCAGGTCAATTACACTTGGTTAACAGACTACACACACATCCAAATCCACTCCAACACTACAGTTACACTTACAAGCACTTCTCACCCTACATACAATCTCTACCAGACAGCCTAAGCCACTTGGTAGAGATACATTGAGTGTATCGTCCTGACTTCGGTCAGAATAGGCCGGTCCTGCAGTGGATACTCAAACGACTGATGATGATGATGATGGTGATATATATATATATATATATATATATATATATATATATATATATATATATATATATATATATATATATTGCCAGACACCTCAATCTCGGAAGGAGTAGCCACAAACAAATCACCTCCGTGTCGCCCTGTCCAACGTCATTTCATTGCCGTGCTCCCACCTAACCCCCCCCCATCATACACCTCTCCATTCCATCCTTCCATCTCATCCTCAGCCTCCCGCTCCCACTTCCTCCCTCCGCCTCACTTGCATACACTCTTCTTGTTAGTCTCTTGCTCTCTCTCCTCTCTACATGGTCAAACCATCTCAGTGTATTTCTTCTAACGCTTTCTGTCACATCCACATCCACACCACAATGCTCCTCCACTTCTTCATTTGCCAGTCTGTCTCTTCACGTCACTCCACATGCTCCTCTCCAAAAAACTCATTTCCACTACTCTCACTCTTGACTTGTGTCCTTCCAACAAGGTCCAAGCTTCCACATCCATACGTTAGGAATGGTATCACAATACTGTCATGCAGCAACTTTTTTACTTCCATTTTCATTTCCCTGTTCTTTATCACTGCTTTCAAAGAACCGGCAACCTTTCTTCCCTGATGTACCCTTTTAAGCACTTTACCCTCTAAACTTCCATCCTTACTCATCACACTGCCCAAGTACTTAAATGCACTCACATTTTCCATTTCCTCCTAATCCAGCCTCACTGTATATTCAGTAGCTTAATTTCGCTCAAAGACCATAACTTTCCTCTTCCCTGTATTCACCTTTAGATTCCGTTTCTTGCGCACTCTCCCAAACTCATTGACCAAGCCTTGCAGTTCCCCTTCGTCTTCACTTAATAGTACAGTATCATCAGCAAACAACAATACAGGGAATTTCCATACACCGCCATCGGTCATTAGGGTCGCTTCAACATCCACTGCATTATCTTGTACCTCTTTTATAATCCCATCCATATTCAGACTGAACAAGCATGGGAACATGACATCCCTGTTTCATTCCAACATTAAAATAGAAAAATTCACTCAGTTCACTATCCACACGTACTGTAGCCTTAGGCCCCTCACACATACTCTTCTCCGCATTCAACAACTTCCCATTTACTCCATATATTCTTAATACTTTCCAAATTCCATGTCCATCCTACCTGTCATATGCTTTGTCCTAATCCATGAAGGCCGCATACAACTTCTTTCTCTCATCTAGAAACTTTTCCGCTAGAAACCAGTGAATGAATATCTGATCTACACAACCTTCTTCCGTCCAAAAACCTCCCTGTTCTTCTCCAAGTAATTCCTCTGTTATTCCCTAGCTCGGTCAGTATCCTTCCCCGTTCGCCCCTTCTCTCACAAATCTTTGCTCACGCAGTCCGTTCACTTCTTCTTCGGCCTTCCCTTCCTCCTCCTTGCTTGTCCGTCCATTGCCATTATTCTTCTCGTTATATATCTTAATCCCTTCTCATCACGTGCCCATACCACATTAGTCATTTTTTCTGCACCTTCTTGGATATCTCAGCAACTCACGGTCCCTCTGAATCTCTCATTTCTGACCCTACCCAACGTCGTTACTCTACACATCATAATCAACATTCTCATCTCCTCTACATCCAACTTTTCCTCCTGGGTTTTCGGCACTATACATGCCTCAGCCCCATATATCAAAGCTGGTCTCACTACCGTTATAATACAGTATACTCTAACTTTAAACCTCAAGTTGATTTTTCTGTCACACGACACTCCTGTTCACTTTCTCGAATTCCTCCAACTCACCTGCAGTCTGTAGGTTGTTTATGCATCCAAGTCTCCTTCCTCGGCCACCGCCGATCCTAGATAATTATATTTTTCTCTCCCTGAAAACTAAAAAATGGATTTTGAACTTCGCTGATCCTCAGGTATTCTGTGTTCTTCCTAGTGTCTTCGTGTCTTCCATAGCCCCCCCTCAGTTCTTTCTCTGTGCTTCTTCTAGCGAAAAAAAGAATAAAGTAGGAAGCAGCTTCCCCCACGCTGGAAACCGCATCAAGCCAGGTTGGACAGGGTTCCTCCTCGCAGGACACAGAGCAGGATGAGAAAATTCTGTTCCCCGGTAGAAGGCATATCTAGTTTTCTCTACCCAGGGCAACAGCGGCACCGTGGGAAGGAGTCTCTCCACTACCAAGAAGGTGGATAGATATGATAGGTGAGTGTACGAAAAAGCTCATTATGGAAGTTTGTGTGGCTATGAACTTGTATGGGATTGAGTTGATTGGATGAATTTTGCACTAAATAGCGCATGGAAACAGTTTGTCACGGATATTTTATCTATATAATCACTGGACCGATTAAGTTAGAGGCGACTTATTAGAAACCGCATATGTTATGCCAGTGAAAAGTTATGATTTCAGGGGCTTTAATGGACTGTTAATGAGAGTGTTACCTATTAAACTGAACAAGCTGTTCTTTAGTTCTCCCTGAATCGTGTTTTCTACTCTGTCTTCTTTGCTTTCTTGACTTTACCTCATCCCACTTTAAGATGCAAAAAAAGAGGTCGGTATGATGCTGCTGTTGTCGATGATGATGGTTTGTTTGTTTCGTGCATGTATTCAGGCCATGGGGTGTAACAGTTAATAAGGATTTTTTTTTTTTTTTTTTTTTTTTTTACGCTAGTCATTGTCTTGCTTTCCACTCACCGGAGACACTGGGGCCAGTCCTGGGCCACAAACACATTATGCCCCGTTTGCTTCCTGAACATTGTACAAACACGTGGATCTGTTCAGTGAAGTTCAGTGAAATACTTGCAAAGAATGGATTCACATAACATGCAATACACTAACCAATGTCAGACAGAACCACAGCACATGGGTGTGTGACAGGCACAACACCATCACGAACACTCTTTTTGCCACACCAAGCACAGCCCCCACCCCGCGAACGGCCCCCACTCATAGTCACAGACAACACAACTCAGTGCCTGTGCACAAGCACTACACCAAGACAACAGGCGCACACTGAACACACACTGCAGTAAACACACATAAACATACTATAGATTGTGTCGATGGCCTCCGCAAAGGAAAAAAAAGAGACATAGAAGGAATCTTTCACGACCATGACATACACATAGCACTCATACAACAAAAAAGCTAGGCCACACACACACACACACACACACACACACACACACACACACACACACACACACACACACACACAACGGATCCTGAAAATCAAACACTACTTACACATCCACTCAGACAAAAATACGGTCCATGAAGGCCTCATTACATACATTCATTATTCATTCCTACAGAAAGACGCAACACAAAGAAAACAACCACACTTCCAGAATAACGAAGCATTAGAAATACAATGACTCAAGTTATAGATAAGACAATGTTTTTAATGTTTACATTCCTCCTGACACCCCCACGTTGTACCAGCACAGTACAACCCTCATCTCCCCCTATCACAGACACCTAACTCTATTATTCCTGGGGACTTTAAAGCTAAAAACACTACCTGGTACGAACACAATCAGAACAACTGCTGAGGCTTTGACACTGCTTCCCAGACCAATACAAAGTACATTCTCACTGACACCGCACAATACACCTTCACCCCACACCAGGTAAACTGCACCTCCTCCTCCCAAGACATCACATTTTCTTCACCATAATTTGCTTTTAACAGCACCTGGCAAATGGAACCCAAACTCACTACAGATCATCTCCCCACCATCCACCAAAGAAACACAGTACAAACAAGAGCGATCACGTCTCATGTACACAAACTACAATAATGCAGACTAAACGAATTTCACTGATGAAACAGAGCAACATTTAAATATACTAAGCAACATACTCATCACCAACATTCAAAGCCACATTGTATGGATCAACCGTATCATACTCAACGCAGACAGACATAAAAATCCACGAGGAAACAGAACACATTACAACCCAGACCGTACACCGGAGATTGCCTGCCCCATAAGACAATGCAACACACTTAAGCACAATTCCCCATTCCACGAACACAAGACACTAATACAAGGCTCCAAAAAATAAACAAAGAGATCAACAAGAACTCCACAGACCCCTCTCCGTTATTATATAATACTTAATATCCCCAAATCACAAACATGCCACTCCAAGACCCACGCCACAATCACCTTCAACACCCAACATATCCCACCCGAAAAGAAAAAGCAAACTTGCCCGTAAACTACTACACAAACATAAGTCACCTTAACACCAAAACGTATTGACTCTGGAAAAGAACTCTCTGAACACAGGCAGCCCTTTCCAATCGATCATAGTACAGCCAATTTCATCGCAGTGCAGTTCTATAACAGTGTCAAGAAAACAAAGAATTCCACAAGCCTAAGGCTGGATGGCATCAACAACCTGCACCTGAAACATTTAGGGCCACAAGGTATCCACACACTCTCAAACATCAGCAACTACTTATATGCACACTGTAGCATTCCCAGCATTTGGAGACATGGAATAATTATCAACACAGTACATAAAACCAAACAAGGACCCAACACTACTCAACATCCCATTCAAAATAAATGAACGCCTCATTCTCAACTAGGTCATGGCTCATGTCCCTCTTGCTTAGTTACAGTACGAATTTGTAGCGCAATAAGCACTGGACAGCATCAACACCATTACACCTGCACAATGCACATTTCTCTTATTAGACTTGTAAAGCTTCGGTGCCATTCCATGACACAAGTCATTACGGACACGAAATTTCCCTAAAGGAGTTCCACAGGGCTCTGTTCTCTCATCCACACTCTTCAGCCTATACATGCATGATATCTCAATACCCAAGTAACCCATAAAATATGAAGATGACATTACCATAAACACACACCACAGTGCAGACACAGGCTGTACACTGCAACAGAAATATCTCAACACACAGTAGACTTCAGTCGAAGACAATCGTATGTCGATCGCCCCAGCCAAATCTGCCACAACACTCATCACCAGCAGTAAACTTGAACACACAACACAGAACAGGTAGTCACTTCACATCGCACTTAGCAGTGTACCTGTGCCACATGCCCCTCCACTGAGGTCACTGGAGTGACATATAACACCGGTCTCACCTTCAAGGACCATATGCAGGGCTCTTGTTTGGTGAGCCACAGCTCGCAAATGCGAGTATTTTTTCCCTTCGGAGAGCAAATTTTACATGCAAGTCGCCTTTTGGCGAGGAGAAAATACATCCACTTCATAACCCAGTAACTACAGAATAAGTAAATCTCACTTAAATGAACAAAAAAGCACGTTGTGAGCGATTACTAAGTCTTTCCTTGTCGCCACTGTGAATGTTTAACAATAGACAATGTGTAAATAAATAAATAATTATACAGTATTATTTTATTGTTTGTAAAATATTTTGGCTCGTAGTCAGTTTGGCTACTAAAAATTTATTTGGCTCGTAAATCTGAAACCTTAGGAGCCAAATGGCTCGCAACCATCGGCAGTTAGCAAGAGCCCTGATATACAAGACACCAAGAAGTGATGTACTCTCAGTCACAATCACAATGCACTTAGGGTAACTATGGGATTAGACTTTGTCCATCTTGCAATCCATACAAAATAACTCCATACACATCCTCACTGGCTGTACCAAAATAACCCCCACAGTTCACGTACATTGTGAAACTAATGTCCTCCCTGTCAGAGACTATATGAGAGACACATAGTTTTATGTTGCAGCCTGTGCCAATATACAATATCTCTGCCGTTACATGACAGGGACAGAGAACACACACAGGCACATTTAAAGAATCACACACATGTATTATCAAACCCTTTACAACAATATCTCGCAACCACACATTCCAACACTAGCGATGGAGAAACACCTACATACTCATTTCACCATCTCATCCACCCTACCAATCCTACCTGCTCGCCTACCCACCACACTGCATTCTCAGCCCACCCATTCACACCCATCCCACCCTATCTGCCCACCCACCCTGATCACCCTGCCAACTCAGTCTTTGCGCCCATCTACCCAACCCCACCCACCACCCATTCCACAATCTTTGCTCACCATGCCCATCCTGCCAGCCCCAGTCCGCCCATCCACCCTTAAACCCCAATCCCCTTGCCCACACCACCCATTCGCCCACCAATCTACTTACGTGGTCACCGACATCTATCACATGACTTACAACTTAAACACACACACACACACACACACACACACACACACACACACACACACACACACACACACACACACACACACACACACACACACATTCGAAAGGCTTATGGCCTATCTGATTAGGTAGAGCAAAATATAACTTAACGGTCTCCTACTGGAATCTGTTTAAATGGGTAATCATTTGATGCAAAGTCTAGGACCCAACCGGCCTCTTATCGTAAAACTACTACACAGTGTATTAGGTAGTAAATTACCTTGTATGCCAGGAGAAGTTAGAGAATAGTTAGTGCATGTTTCAGACTGAGGATATGAATGGAAGTGGGTAACACTAGAATAAACTGGGTGGTTGAACAACGGGGAGTAAACAATGAAGTGCATAGAAATGGCGATGTCCTGGTGAACGTTTATGCTGTTTATGCAATAAAGGGCTTGTTAACAGTCTGTACCTTTTTCAGAACAAGCTGATTCGCATGTATACTTGGCGTGTGACTGGGGGAATCGCATATGACTTAGATCAGCATAAGGCAGTGATTAGCTCAATGTTAGTTAATAATTGAAAGAGATTTGTGAGTGACACTAAAATGTATACAAATTTGCGGGTGGACTGTCCGATCATTACACAGTGGTGTCAGAGGGGTGCAAAACTGATGGGTGAACGGAGGGAGAAGAAGACAGTTGGAAGCAGTTGCTGCAAAGCGAACAGAAAATAAGAAAGGCTGCAGAGGGAAGAAAAAAATATGGACCATGAGAGAGAATTGGATGATCGACTGGACAGATAAGACTTGGAGCAGATACAGGAAGTGGAGAGTTTGTGAACGATGTTCATGGAAGAAATCTGTACTGCATGTGAGGTGTATCGGGAAGACATATAGAGTTGAACAGAGCTCTGGAGAAAAAAATGCATATACTGATTGGATGGGAAATAGAGGAGTGGAGGCGAAATGCGGCAAAAAAAGAGTTGCACTTAACGAAGAGAAGAGAAGAAGTGATGAGACTAGTATGAGAGGGTAGGGAAGACTTAATGAGGAGTTTGTAGGAAATATGAGTGTATAATTCAGGAAATGTAAGGTAATGCTTTTGAGAGAGAAACTGAAAATAAGACAAAATGATGAGGGAATAATTAGAAGGGTGAAATATCTTAATATCATAATGGCAGAATGCTGGTGGAGATTATAGAGGGAGATCAGATGGCGAGAACATTTTAAGGGACTGTTGAACATAGAAAATGAAACTAGTGCAATTTTAACCCCTTTGTACACAATGATGCGTTTGTCATCATTAGGGTCTGGCTGTGACAATACACACTGACGCTTTTGCCATCATTAAAGCGTAAAAACTTTCGTCAGAGGAAAAGTTTTCAGCCCATTGGCGTCATTTTTGGACGCATCATAGCTTCCTTGCTCCTTGGCAAAAGTAATGAGTTAGAACTGTGGGTCCCGATACCAGCAAGTGAGCGGACAGGTTATTCAGTACCTAATGAGCTGTGAGTGGGGAAGGTACTGCACGGTTCTGTCCCTTTAAATTTCCACTCTTACCCCCGTCCTGGCCGTGCAACATACTTCACTATACCAGTAGTGCTTGTGTGTAGTGTTTGGGCACTGTTGTGATTAGATTTGATGTTTGCAATGGGAAATTTGGTGTTTGTGAAGCATTCCTGGTAGTTATTAGCCATTGGCCCAACAAAGATGGTGCTACTGTTTCTAATCAACTACACTGCCTCTACCCTGAACCAAATGTGAGTATTAAGCTATAAAAAACAGTGACAGTGAATCATGCGAATATAGTGTGCATATCTAACGTACAAAGAATTGGTGAAATACCTGCAGTAGCTTAGACAAAGGCAGGAATCTGCCCTACAGTCACGACACAGCATGGGTACACCATAGTTTTTTGCATTTTTCTCGAAAACTATGAGGCCTAGGATCACCGTTATGGGCTCAAATGAAAGCCAATGAAATTCTTCATAGGATGATAAAAACATAACGGTGGCGGGAAAAGTTTTTCGCTAGAGCTCCCTGAATAAAAAAAATATATTTTCTGTCGGAAATGGGTTTTGCATTTTCTCTTATTACTCGAACACCATACCTCGTATGAAACTGCGACCTCTAGCATTAGAAAGCTAATAAAATTCTCTTTCCAGTGATGATATAACATGTAGAGATTGATTAGTAAACATTCGACTTATGATGCTGGGAAGTGAGATGTACTGTATGCTCCTGCATGTTTATTCACATGGCCCTAACGTACGTATACTGTGTGTGTGTGTGTGTGTGTGTGTGTGTGTGTGTGTGTGTGTGTTTGTGTGTTTTTGCTGATCGTGTAGAACAAACATCGACGAATAGAAATATGTGGGTTTTGTGGCAAAATAAATAAGTTTGGGTGGTGAAAATAAGCCAAGAATACACATTTTTGGAGCGCGCAGCAGGCGGGGGGGAGGGGAGAAAAGCCGGCATGTCCTGTCCCAGAAAACTTATTAACTTATCCGCGCGCAACAGGATTAAGTGGCTGGAGCATTGCTTTCCTTTCATTTTAAAGGCTCCAACATGCTTGCATGAGTTGGCTTTGGTCACCTAATGGCAGTTCTCTGCACCACTCGATCTTTAGCAGACTCTTTATTCAATCGCTTAATCATGAAGCCATTCTGTGATCTCATTATTATTATTTTTTTTTTTTAGGTTCATCAATTGCAGCTCTACTCTGAACGTTCACATCACTCACCATCTACCCCCAATTATCATCTTTCATTCCCTCCACATGCCCAAACCATCTCAGTCTGCTCCTCCTCATTGCATTAGAGTCGTATGCTTCCTCTGAACTCTTCATTCATAATCCTACATCCTCCCCCCTCCCCTCTCCTGTCATTCAAGGACGCACCATGCGTCCATATGATCATTTTCATTCCTGTGTGTTAGAGCCTACGAATATCTCCCTCCTTTACTGCCCAGGTCTCACTGCCATACGGTATTATACTCCCAACACATGCTGCATAGACGGGCCTCTTAGCAAGGAGGAAGGGTCTTCTGAATGACAGGAAGGACAACAGCTTCCTATGTTTCTTCCAACCACTCCTTAACTTTGCTACCAAGTTAAGGAGTGGCCTCACCATCAGCACATTAGTATGTCTTCCGAAAAATAAAACTTTTCCACATTTTTAAGATACTTAGCAAGGTTAATTCCTTCTGCCTCAATGCTTCAGCATGCTTTCCATTAGACACTGCATTCTCAAAATCAGCATTATTTTTCAGCCAATCTCTAATACAACTACTGTACATCTCTTGTGGACCTGCTTATTACAAAGACTGCCCAAGGTGAAATTACTTTCCACACCCTTGTGACGAACTGCACATGGTTACACTCCTTCTGCTTTGACATTACCAATACCTATCCCAGATTCCATCACTATCGTTATATCAGAGTTTACTCTCAAACCCATCTGCCCCATTCCATCTCTCCAACTCCTTAATTTCTCCTCTGCTACCCTTTCTTTCTCAGTGATCAACACCAAATCATTAGGTAACAACGCCTCCCACTGGGGTCTAATTCTGAAGTCGAGTGAGAGCTTGAAGTACCATGATGTACTATAAGGTGATCAGCCCTGAGTAGGGCTGAGCAAGACTCGATAAAATGGGAATCGACGATTCTGATTCCCAGTACCAGTGGAATCGCTGGAATCGATTCCAGAAACGATTCCTCAAGTAAGCAAATAATGTCTTATAGTTATAAAAGACAGTGCAACTAAAAGACCTCCCCCATGCCTCACGGGACTGCTAATGATAATCAGTAATCTTTCATCTCTGCCATGTCATCCCTGCTGTCTTGGAAGCCTGGAAGGACAGCATATAAAATATAAATGCAATACACATTAAACACATTTTCGGCATACTAGAAACTTCAGAAAGTTTTGAAAAATGTTTATTCTTTATATCTTTGAAAGGCAAAATATTAGTTAATAAAGTCACATGTTTTTTTAATAACGAAAACCTAATTTCCATCGAAAAATAATATAACTTCTAAGAAATATTAACCTAGCATCTGTGTAATACTGTAATTACACACATACACAGAGGAAAAAATGAACATAACAGTGATATTTGTTTTCAAATTAAAACTGATAATTAGCAGAATACTGTGTCTTTCTGTAAGAACTGACTATATAACATAAAGGAGTGTCTGCTCTACTTCTAAATCATGTTTCTAATTCATATTCTTGTTCAGGACGAGAATCATATTCATGTTTTTGTCCTTCAGACAGCTACATCTTTGAGACACTAGTTCTCCAGCCTTGGGAAAAAGCCTTCTGAGGGCATTGATGGTGCTAGGGAGTAAAGGATCATTTTCACTTGTTCTTGGAGCTTCTGGAAAAGTGCAGAATGTTTTTTCCACCATTCTAACAGGTTTTCTTCACCTGGAATTGGCGATTCTTCCATGTGTCTTTTCAAAAAAAAAAAAAAAAAAAAAATCCCGTTAATGGGTGTGTTGAAGTGACGAGTGTATTTTCTCAACCTTGGCATCGAATTTAGCCCAGAGTGAGTTTTTCTTTGGTTGTGTTGTAACAGTTTGTGAGGAACCTGTGCAACTCCGCTTGTACTGAAGTGCATGGTTCTTGAATTTCCGTTGTTTTTTAATCTGCATATCGCATTCGGCTAACCAAACGCTCCTCAATTATCTTCACATTTGTAAGATCTACAAAAGTCACCATTTTGAATCCAGGATCAAAGCAGCTTGCAGCTCATACAAAAAAAAAAAAAAAAAAAAAAAAAAAAATCCTTACATAGTGTGAAATCTAGTCATTTGCTGAAGGAGTTCCATGACAAGAGGAAATGTTCTGTACAACTGACGAACTTCTTTGTCCTCACTGGAATGCATATAGTCTTGCAATTTCCTCACCACTGGAATTATTTTTATAATGAGGTGAATTTTTCTGCTGACATCTCTCTAGTAGCCTCCTCAAGAGGCTCGAGAGCAGCCACAGTCTTGGTTATCAGCTCCAGTTCCTTGTTATTCAGACACATGTCATTTCTTCCCATCAAACAGAAATTAGTGGTAATGAGCCGACTTTGTTGTACAACGCGCTGCAACATGTAGTAGGTCGCATTCCACTATGTTTCAACAACCTGGGTAAGTTTCTTGACAAGTAGATCATGTTGTTCTTGAAGCTGATTCAATGTATCCAACGCCTTTACACTGTGATGAAAGTAGATGACGATCTGTTTGACTCGCTCTTGCAAATCATTAACTTTTGCTCTCAGCTGAAGTCATATTGGTTGCATTGTCTGTAACAACAGAGCAGACGTTGTTCAAAATGTTTCAGTTGTTACAAATAGATGTTGGTTCCTCAGCAATGTTAGCTGCGAGTGTGCTTCCTGCATCCTAATTGTCCCCAGTACCACCGACTATAATTCCCATATCGGCGAAACGAAAGGAACTGTTACTGTGCTAAATCCTTCCGTAGTTCTAGAGGTCCATATGTCTGTAATCAGTGAGACAGCATTTGTGATCTACAGCTTTTTCTTTACTCTTTTAATTTCCTCGTCGTAAATATTTGGGAGATGAGTTCTTGTTAGTTCTCGCCGACTAGGAAGTTCGTAACGTGGATCCAGTGCAATGACCAGACGTTTGAACTCTTTGAACCATATCTGAAAACAGTTGCAGATCTTGGACAATCATTTATATCACAGGCTGGTCCAATTCTCTCTTCCTGGAAGAATCTGCTTTGTAAGTTCTTTTCTTGTTTATTGTGTCAAGCAAAGTGGGTTGTGCCATGGTTTCTTTTCTGCTTGATCTTCCTGCCAGTTCTAACACATATCCTTCTTCCATTTGAAGTTCTGCATACTCCGCTGGATGTTTGGTTCGTATATGGTTTGTCAAGGATGAAATGCTACCACGGTACTTGAAGCTCTGTTTACAGAGGAGGTAAACAACTTTTCCTGAATCATTTCTTTTTTGTTAGTCCACACAGGGCTCGTCCTTGTTCTTTTTGATGCCATGATTACGATATAAATACAAAATACGAAACATATTAAAAATCGTGACTAACTGGCTAACTTGGAAATGGACCCTTTTCTTCCAAGTATCCACTATCCAGCCATCCAGGTCAAGTTGAATAACATCTGAGAGAGAGAGAGAGAGAGAGAGAGAGAGAGAGAGAGAGAGAGAGAGAGAGAGAGAGAGAGAGAGAGAGAGAGAGAGAGAGAGAAAGAGACTTTTAGACTCTCTTGATAAATTTTGAACATTAAGCAGAATAATTCTACATGGTATATTCATAAGATATAACCAAACACTCCAACCAGAAAAAGATGTAATAGTGTTGCACTAGAACTCAGTACATATTACATTTGCATCGAGCCGTCGACAATTCGACACCAGCTTCCAGACATGAAAGAAATGACAGTCACTGACGATGGAATGACAAGTCAGTTCATTATGTAACTCAGCGAGTACGTCAGACATCTGAGCGACTGACGAAAACACTGAGCAAGTAAGTGTGATGTGAGGAAGGCCGCTGGCCACTGCCAACCGCCAACGGCCCAACGGCGCCAAATCAGACGTCAGTACACCCTCACTACCACTGTCATGACATCCAACAGCTACGCGCCCGTGTGGCAACTTGCTGTTTCGCTTTCAGTGTACTGTAATGTCAGGCAGTGGTCCATGGAATCACATCATGGGAATCGGTTCCCAGACTGGGAACCGATCCTGAGGTAGCTTTCTCAGATTGAGGTAGCTTTCTCAGAATCGCAGGAATCGATTCTGGAATCGATTCCTGCCCAGCCCTACCTCTGAGGCACACCAATGTTCACAGGATATTCATCACTCAAACCCCCATTCAATCTCACCTGGGTGTGAGCACCTTCATACATTGCCATAGCCACTCCAACCAACCATTCCTCAGTACCAACCATTCTCACTGGCCACTTCACCACCTCCTTAGGAGCTCTGCCAAAAGTCTTCTCCAATTCAGCAAGCTTGGTGACCAGTTCCGTTGGTGCTCAACACGTCATGAACCTATTATCAAACCACGAGACTATCCTGAGTATAGAAACCAACTGCATGATCTTTTGCAGAGGAGTGCAATTGGAGATTTACTATCATCATTATGGGCTGTTCGTCCATCTCCCGAACTAGGAGGAAGGTAAGATATCAGCAGGTGTCAGATTAACCTCACAGAAATAGGGAATTTCAAACATAAAATTTATATCAGTGCACAATAACAAATAAACCAATAGACTTTTTACACGAGTATATCTATGCTATTATAAATTCTATAATTGCCTTCAGTATATCTAACTGTTTCTTTTCGTATTCCTATTTTTCTTTTCGTATTCATATTTGCATTTGCTGGGAGGATGTAAAGCGAAGGCTGTATGGGGGTGTAGTGGTACTAACTGCATTATATGGGGCTGAAACATGGAATATGAGTGTAGCAGAGAGAAGTTTGAATGTAAAGATGAGGTGTCTGAGTAGTATGTGTGGAGTGACGCATATGGATCGAGTGAGAAATGATGAAATGCGAAGGGAACTGTAGTGATGCGGGAGATGGCTGATTGAGTTGAGCAGGGAGTGTTGGGATGGTCTGGGTTTATGGGGAGAATAAATGATGCTTGACTGGTGAAAAAGGTAGCTGGATCAGATGTGAGAGGAGTAGGGCTGAGAGGAAGACCACGAATAGGATGGATGGACAGTGTGAAGAGAACGTTGGCTGCGAGAGGGACGTCTGTTGAGGAAGGAAGAGTGGCTGCGCGTGAGACGAATGACTGGAGAGAAATTGTGAATGAAAAAATAATGACATGGGCCCTAGAGGATATTCTCCCACGTTTGGTCTAATCAGCTGATCAGGTCAGTGCGGGTATAGGGATGGATCCATTATGATGTGGCAGGGGTAAAGCAGCTCTGCTGTCGGGCTCTGCTGCGGATGTCGCCGATTGCACTGCACAGTTGACCCTCGTGCGGTCTGGTGTGGTGAGGATCTGTCCCTTCTCCCCCTGGGGCTAAGAAGCGAATATATGTGTGTGTTTGGATTAGTAAATTGGGAATATGTCGTCCTGTCTCGGCTACCTCCCTTTCTCTGGGGATATAGATATATATAGGTATATAGATAGATATTTGCATTTTCCCATAACTTAATTCTAGTATAATATTCATTATATTCCATTAATTTCTGTGAAATATAAACACGTTCTTCTGCTCTGCCACGTATTATTTGTTCAAAACATTTTTTTAAAATCTCCGCACTGTGTCAAAACCCACGCTGAAGATAGTCGATCAGCATAACATGGTGCAGCATATTCTCTTCACACATATTCGTAGATATTGATATCTTAGCTGTACGCGATTGAATGTGATTCCTGTAACTGATTGTGCCGACAGCATGTTTTTGCCAAGACACATCTTGCTGTGTCTGCAAAACCGACGTTGGCCCGGAGGCTAATACTAGGTTGCATAGACAGTGAATAGGACAGCTTTGCAAGGAACACGAACTACTTTATTGTCTAATTTTCTGCAACAGACGACGAAATAGCAAAAAGAACTTTCCCTAAACCATCATTATCCATATCTGTAGCATATATCGATTGCAGGCCTTGTCAACAATACAATAGATAGAGGGTATAACGGCTATTTGGGATTGTGCAGCGTGCACTTCTCTGAGCGAGTATAGTGGCTAACGTCTTTCCTCTTTACCTGTGATGATTTGTTTATATATATATATATATATATATATATATATATATATATATATATATATATATATATATATATATATATATAATGCAAGGAAGAAGGAACCAAAGGCTAGGAGCTGGCAAACAATTACTTCCAAGAAAAAAACAAAAAACAATAGATGTGAGCCAAATTGAAGATCCGTTCATTTCAAGATGCCTGGACGCAATGCATTTGAAAGACTGGAGATCATAGGAAGTAGGAAATACAGACAGAGTTGACCTGTTGCATAAGTGAAGGACTGGGAGTTACAGTTAATTCTTGCATTAGAGAGTTGGACAAAAAAGGGATGAGAGTTTGTTGCTAGGCGGATGCTATGCACCCTTTGTAGAGGTGGAGGGATGCAAACAGACAGTTCAGTGGAGCAGTGACTATTGAAGCAGTGATAGAAAAGAGACAAAGATGCAACAGTGCGGCGAAGAGACAGAGGTTCAAGAGAGCCAGTAAGAGGAGGGGAGTTAATGAGACATAAAACCTTTGACTCCACCCTATTGAGAAGAGCTGTATGTGGGGAACCTCCCCACACATGAGAGTTGAACTCTAAATAGGGGCGAATAAAACCCGTTTATAAAGACAACAACTGTGCAAGAGTAAAGGTGTCGGCTTAGCACACCTAATCTCTTGGTAGCAGATTTTACAAGAGATGTAATATGATGTTTCCAAGATAAATCCCGAGAGAATGAAACCCAGGTATGCAGTAGTATCATAATGAACATCATATATGAACAGTAGCTAAATCCAACCACCTTAATTTTTTACGGGCATAAATGGGTTAAGGATGATGCAGGATTAAACCGGATATTATTAAACATTAGTGGGTACTCCTGTGGAAGATTTTGACGGGTTGATAGGTGTAAGACCTGTCTTTGATGCATTAAAAACAACAAGATTAATTTTACCCTACTCAGAGATACGAGCTAAGTCAGACATTAGGTGTGTCATAGTTTCATCCTTAGTTTGTTGAAGTAACTGCTGTGATGGACGTTGCGAGAACCGAATGGACAGGTGAAGGGTGGAACCATCAGCGTAAAAGTGGATAGGGTTAGATATACAGCTTAGAAGGTCACTGATGAATAACAGGAAGAGAGCTGAGGCTAGGACAGAACCCTGAGGAACACCACTGTTGATAGATCTAGGAGACGAACGATGGCCATCTACAACAGCAGCTATAGAACGACCAGAGGGAAGCTATAGATGAAGGCACAGGTAGAAGGATAGAAACTGTAAGGGAGCTCTTTGGAAATTCAAGATTTATGGCAGACTCGATCGAAAGCTTTTGAGGAGTCAAGTGTGCTGGCAAAGCTTTCGATCAAATTCCCGAAAGGAGAATGACCTGGAGTCTGAAAGGTAGGTGGGCAGATCGCCAGTGGAGCATCCCTGATGGAACCCATACTGATGATCAGAAAGAAGGTTATGATAGAAAAGATGCCTTAAAAATTTTCTGTTAAGAGTAGACTCGGAAACTTTTAAAATACAGGATGTTAAAGCAATTGGGCGATAACACCAGTCCTGTATGAGACAGCCCTAGAATGTATTCAATATGGACGGTGGGTATTAGCGCCGAAGTGGTGACATGTAGAGGTGTATGGTATGTAGGAGGACTGCTGGGCCTTGATAGCAGGCTGTGAAGCCTATGCCCAGAGTCAGACACATAAAAAAAAAAAAAAAAAGTTAAAGGGTTGGGAAAGGTCACCCTTCTTTGGGACTGGCTGAGTGAGAGCAAATTTCCAGCAAGAAGGAAAGGTAAAAGTTGGTAGACAAAGGCGAAAGAGTTTACCTATGCAGGGTGTAGGCACAGAAGCACAGTTTTTGAGAACAACAGGAGGGACTCCATCAGGCCCATATGCGTTGTTAGTGTTCAGACCAGTGATGGCACAAAATATATCAGCTTAAGAAATTTTGATATCAGCCATGAGGAAGTCAGAGGGGGGGGGAAGTGATAGATGAACAACACTGGAATTGTCGATCGTGGAATTGGAAGAGAAAGTCTGAGCAAAGAGGTCTGCTTTTTCAGAAGAAATAGCTACAGAGCCATCAGAGTAGAAAAGAGGAGGGAACAATTATGAGGTAAAGTTGTTAGAAAGGTTTTTGGCAAGGTACCAGAAGGATCGAGAAGAATTCGAGTTGGAGAGTTGAGAGCATTTAGTACAAAAAAAAATATTTTTAGCAGAGTGAAGAACAGACTTAGCACGATTCCGGGCAGAAACATGAAAAAAATGTGATTCAGGGGTGGCTTGGCTTTGATACCTTTTATAGGCCCTCTCCTTGTTCTGGAAAGCATTAGAATAAGCATGATTAAACCAAAGCTTTCTTGCATTAGTCAAAGGATATGAGAAGGGAATGTATGCTTCCATGCCCCAGAGAATAACCTCTGTAATGCTCAAGGCACTCTCATACGGCTCCCGGCCGTGGAAGCAATAATCATTCCAGGGATAATCAAATAAGTTCTCTGTGAGGGCCTCCCATTCCGCAGCTCCAAGGTGCCACAACCAACGTTTCTTTGGAGGATCCACAGGCCGGACTGAGGGGATAGGACAGGTTAAGGTAATAAGGTTGTGATTGGAGGAGCCCAACAGAGAGGAAAGACTAACAGTGTAAGAAGAAGGATTACTTATAAAGGAGAGGCCAAGTATGCTGGAGCTCTCTCCAAGACAGTCCGGGTTACAGGTAGGATGCTGTACAAGCTGCAGTAGGTCATTAAGGATAGAAAAGATGTAGGCTTGTTCATCAGGTGGATCAGAGAAAGGAGAGGAGAGCCAAAGATGGCGGTGAACATTGAAATCTCCTAGACTGGAGATTTCAGAGAAAGGAAAAATGGATAGGATGTGTTCTATCATAGAAGTAAAATCGAATTACGTGATAAATAAACAGCACAGATATATTTAGTCAGAGAATGACAGGAAAGCCGAAACCAGAGAGTAGAAAATTCAGAAGAATCAAGTTCAGGAACACGAGATCAAAATAAGTCGTTGAATACATATACACAACAGTCACCCTTGACTTTAAAATGAGTATAGAAAAAGTAGGAGGATACAGGAAAGGGTTTGTTATCAGTTGTCCCAGACAGCTGAGTTTCAGTTAAGAAGAGAAGGTGAGGTTTAGAGGAGGAGAGGTGGTTTTCAACAGAGGCAAAGTTGGAGGAAAGGCCATGAATGTTGCTGAAATGAAGATGTGAGTCAGGCAGTTGTTCTAGGCAGCTCGTTGAATCGTCACTGAGAGAGGGGCGGATGGTGGGGGCATTTATGCCCCATCCCTCTGGGGATTCAGAGGCCTGGTTATTAGACGCCATTTTTCTTTTTTTCTTTATTTTAATTTTGAAAAGGAAGTGTAGCGTGTCATGTGCATGTATTTTGGTGCTGACAATTAGAGAAACATGTATTGGAGAGCATGCTGGCCTACAATCTGTGTTACTGAAATACTGAAAAAATTCAGCAAAGGAGGATGGTTAAGAACTAGTCCTGAGGGGTGATGTAAGAGGAGCTTCAGCTCGCCCTGTCATCAGTTTTCCATCCAACTTGGGAGTACTGCCCTGCTTGACTTGTGCTGCAGTCAACTCATATATATATATATATATATATATATATATATATATATATATATATATATATATATATATATATATATAATGTATGATAGATAGATAGTTTATTGAATGTATCTACTACCTGCTGAAACAATCTACTGTGTATTTCACTTAGCAGAAAAGTTATTTGCCTCTGAAAACCGTCGCAGTTGTTTCGTGTCATCTCGGGCTGGGCTAGGCCGGGTCCTGTGAAGCAGCCCATTTCTCAGCTGAATGTTGAGTAAACATCGCTTTGTTACGCTCGCTCGCTTCGCTCGCTCACTCGTAATAACATAAGCCAACCTAAGTAGTCCTTGAGACAAACCCCAATTTTTGAGGTTTTAGTACCAAATGGAGGGACTAAATGCCATAGTGATTTTCAGGTAACTCAAACCTTCAACTATATGGATTTATATGATGGACAAGGCAGATGTACAGCTAAATGCGTTTTTAGGCACCATATGTCCAAGCGTCTCTCCTTTTTCGGCGGAATTTGAGTATATAAAAAATCGGGTTATATCTCATTAACGGTTGATCCTACGAAAATTTTCCAAGAATCAAAATGTGTTTAAAATTAAATTTTACATCAGAAAACTTAGCTTCAGTTAATTTTCTAGGTACAAGTATTGAAATAGCCCCTGAGGTAACACTGAAAACGCAAGATTTTTTGGTGTTTTTCTATTTTCACATACTATAGTTTCCTATATTTTTATAAGAACAAACTCACTGGTTGCAATTTGTATTTTAGCATAAAGTAGAACCTGTTTGCAGCAAAAAACAACAACAAAACATTTGAAAGTCATATACTTTTAGCGGTTTAACACCACAGTTGCTTCAATGTCATAATCACTTCAGAGGTGAACCAACTGGGTATCGCCATGACTCTACCGTCTATCCGACTCGGTTAGACTACCGTAGATTCCTATTATTACTTAATGTCAAATTAGTAAGTCAGAGGATAACATGAGTGCTATCTTTCTCACATTTCTTTCAACCACACCTACTCATTGTATGAAAACAATAAGAAAAATAAGGCAGAAGACCCTTTTTTTTTTTTTTTTTTTATCTGCTATCGTTTCCAACTCATATATCACGTTAACTCAAAAATAATAATGTCCATATTGACAACAAAAATAAGTTGACAAAAATGTTGCATGTTATGCTATAGTAATAATAATAGGAAATAAGGCATAACAAAAAGTGGAATGCAGAAATATAGTTAAAGCAGATCTTTGGTTTCTTACTATTCTCAACATTTCCAACACTTATTTCTTGATAGCATAAAAATAATAAAATGACATTATTGCCATACATATATACAATTAACAGAAGTTGTGCTATTGTATTAATAACATAAACTTAGGCATGACCAAAAGTAGATTGCAGAACTTTAATTACAATAATATGTTCTCATCCATGTTATCTTAAAGCTACACTGCTGACATCACCTGAGACATGGATCCCGTGCTAAATCATAAAAAAAAAGTATTCGTACACCCAGTAACTTCATCATCATCATCACTGTAACACAAATCGTTTGCATCCTGCACTGGGTCTTCATCATTACCATCATCATCCATGTTAGAACATGACTGTAGAGTGCACGCAGGTGTGCATTTAAGGCGATTTATTATACAGGTGCAATCTGAGGGTTTACAAGCTTTTTTGCATCTGCATGACATCAGACAAAGGACTGTATCTGGAGCAGGCGGTGCTATCATCCATTGAACGTTAAGATTTCCATCTTCTCCAACCATGACCATCAGCTGCATTAGGAATAGATGGGAAATTTTCAAGGCTTCTTCTCCAAATAGCAGTTTGATAGTTTGCTCTATTGGTGTGTTGCCTGAGTGTGTCCCCACAAGGTGGTAGTTGTCCTGACTGAACGTCTCCTTTTCTGCAGATAAACATCTGATATCTCAACTCATTTACTTCAACTACTTTGGTGTTTCTGCAGTAAAGTTGGCAGGTAAATTCTTGAATGGCACTGAAGTCATTCTTGGAGACCTGCCACTGAGAGCCAAGAGATGCAAATGCCTCTCTATATTTCTGGTTTTTAAGAATAATCTTTAGTGCCATGACTTTCCCTTGTCCTAAAAGGGAACTCACGGTGTCGCATCCCGTCCAAGCGTGTAGTCCTGGCAAAGCAGAGCATATTTCCCTACCTAATACAGTTGCAAGTTTGGTAATGTCAACCAGCCTGGTGTGAGTTTTTGTACCTCGCCTGATGAACAACGTGCTCCTAATCTCACTGCACAAACCCAGGGAAATTACGAAGACATCAGTGTCATCCGTCACGCAGATTAGAGCTGGGTATTGATCAACGGCATGTTTAGCATGCAACAGAAGGCGTGTGTCTGCTTCTTCTTGGTTTGACTGGAGAACACCAACCTCTTCGTAACTATCCCGAGAAAGTCTTATGCACTGTTCTCCACATGTGACAAACATAGTCTTGTTTCCAAGGGCTTCTCTCCTTTTCTTATCCTTCCAGCTATCAGCCAGAAAATGTGTCAGTTTATTCTTGCTTTCAGAACATGCCAGTAATCGTCTCCAGTTTTTTTATCTTGTGTGCAGGATTTATGTGACCAAATATCATTCCTTCAAGTGAGTCACGATTAACACGCTCAGCAGATTGAATTGATTGCTCCTTGTACACGTCGAAGATCACATCAGTTCTATTGCTTTCTCTCCCAGCATGAAGCATCTGTGAAAAAATACAATCAGATAGTTCTTCAAATGTGTGATTTTCACCATGAAGTTTCTGAATTACTGAAATAGCGTCCAGTAGTGTTGCACCGGGTTGAAGGACCTCTTCTGCAGGGGACAAATGACTTTCCAGTTGCCTTGCAAGAACAACTTTGTTGGTTTTCCTCATAGTTCCATCAACATTAGCTAATGCCCAAGGAAATGGTCTGAGTGGATGACTGAAAACCTGAGGCATGTCTAAGTCTCTGTTCATAACAATAAGCACCATATTGCCAAACACCTTTCTATCTGCTTTCAGTATTATCTCCTTGCTTTCCTGCCAAGAGCTGTGATCTTGAAGACTGGCTAACTCATCAAGTGATGATTGTTTCCCACATATAATGCAGATACCACGTCCTGTCTTCTGGCGTTTGACTTTCACTTCCTCTTCTTCTGACATCTTGTTCCATCCTTTGGTTTACCATTCACTGCAAATATGATATATATGTATCAGTAACTTAATAGGCCTACCTAAGAAAGGAATAAGTAGTAATATGGTTATGCAAAACTCTAACAGGTCATGGCGATACCCAGTTGGTTCACCTCTGAAGTGATTATGACATTGAAGCAACTGTGGTGTTAAACCGATAAAAGTATATGACTTTCAAATGTTTTGTTGTTGTTTTTTGCTGCAAACAGGTTCTCTTTTATGCTAAAATACAAATTGCAACCAGTGAGTTTGTTCTTATAAAAATATAGGAAACTATAGTATGTGAAAATAGAAAAACACCAAAAAATCTTGCGTTTTCAGTGTTACCTCAGGGGCTATTTCAATACTTGTACCTAGAAAATTAACTGAGGGTACGTTTACTGATGTAAAATTTAATTTTAAACACATTTTGATTCCTGGAAAATTTTCGTAGGATCAACCGTTAATGAGATATAACCCGATTTTTTATATACTCAAATTCCGCCGAAAAAGGAGAGACGCTTGGACATATGGTGCCTAAAAACGCATTTAGCTGTACATCTGCCTTGTCCATCATATAAATCCATATAGTTGAAGGTTTGAACTACCTGAAAATCACTATGGCATTTAGTCCCTCCATTTGGTACTAAAATTTGGTCTGGCTCATGGACTAAAGGAAGAGTGTGGTAAAATACAGGACACGACTATAGGTATATCTACATACCGTATAATCTCTCTCTCTCTCTCTCTGGGTGTATTACAGAGTTCGCAGGACTTGTTGGTGGCTGATCATCAAGTGATTTATCCAAGGAAGAATAACTACTGTAATCAAGTTAGTTGTGCCTACTAACACCAGTTTTATGTTATGGTTCTTAAAAGCCTGTTTTCCTCTATGTTCACGAGATAAATATATGTCCCTCTTCCTCCTTTGGGGGTGGTTATCTCGATCTTGCCCCAAGACATACGTGATTCAACACGCGATCACTGTCGACATTGTCCCTGGTCCAATCTCCAGAAATCCCATCAATTCCATGAATTCCATTTCAAAACAGCATTTTCAGCACCACCATGCTAGGAAATAATATTAACATCCCTCCTCCTTTTGAGCCTTCCAATATGGATATTCTTAGCACCTGATTTGCCAGACACTCATTTACATCATTCACTGCACTTATATCTCCCAAGTTGCCATGGTACTTCTATGATCATTATGTACTGCAAGTTAACCAAACGATATCCTTTGCCCGCCAGTCAGGTGACTGGGTGCAGGATCGTCGCCTACGTGACAGTGAGGGGGAGATACAGAGGGTGGCAGCAGTGTACCACACTCATCACATGGCTGACAACCCCCATGATTATCTCACTGTTGCCAGGTCCTCCAGAGATTCCAAAAACAGTGTTGGGATTATTGGCATGACTTTCTTTACCATACTTACGCCCACACTTATACATATAAGAGACTGCATGTTTTGTTGTTGAAGCGTCTGTGGACTTCCCGAGTCACTTTAAGGCCTGCAGAACTCTTGCAAATTCTGCTGGGGAGACAGTTGTATCTGTAAGCATTGTAGTCATGACACTGGGCAACACACAAAAAGAAAACTCTCTACCTGTGCCCTGAAAGACTATATAAGAGCTAGAGATCACCTACACTCCAGTAGTAATACAGAACATCCAATAGTCATATCGTGTCTTTAAGATCAACTTGAAATCCTGATGGTAAATCCACGGGCCCACATGCTTTATTTTAAGTGTCCGACTCTTGGTGGCAGCAGGGTCAAGAACACTCTTTATTTCATGTTTGTCGACCGTCAAATCCAATAGCCTATATACTGACTGTCTGCCATCTGTCGCCAACCAAGAGTGACGTCAATAAGCCAGCCTGTCGCCGAGCCTATCAGTCGCCAACAAACCTTGCCCGTCATCCAGACCAGCCAGTCAATCGGTCTGTCTGCTGTCAAGCCCGTCAACAAGCCTGCACGCCACTAAAACTTCTCTGTCGCCGCCATCCCTGCTGTCTTCCGCAAAACCTGTCTGCCATCAAACCTTCATCTCGTCCACGATCCTGCTGACTGTCAAACCTCCAGTGATCCGGTGGCCTGCATCTTGCCCTCTTCACCTCCCACCTGCTATCAGTAGCAGCTCACACCATGTCCTGCACTATATGTTATTTAAATAGGTGGGATTTACAGCTATTCAGTAAAAAAAATTCCTTCTATTATCTCCGGACCAGTAATCTTAATACATCATTATTTTTTTTTATTTGTCTCTCTTCTCTTGCAGAAATCACTAAATAAAAACAACTACCCCAGATTGTTTTTCATACTCTCTTTTTTTAGTATTTAATCCATAGAAACACTTCATTTGTAAATATTACATATATATATATATATATATATATATATATATATATATATATATATATATATATATATATATATATATATATATAAATCCTCCCTTGTTAACTGTTACTGTATATAATAGTTTATTTTCTATCTATCTATCCATATACCTAGGCTGCTTCCCCCAAAGGAAAGGGAGGTAGCCGAGACAGGATGACACTCTCCCAGTTTACTCATCCACTCAAACACATTCATTCACATCTTAGCCCCAAATGGGAGAAGGGACAGGTCCTCACTGCACCACACTGCATGGGGGTCAACTACTCAGTGCAATCAGGGACGTCCGCAGCAGGCCCGACAGCAGAGCTGGATACCCCAGCCAGATCATAAAAGACGCATCCCCTTATCCGCACCTGACCTGATCAGCTGATCAGACAAATGCGGAAGAATATCCTCTCAGGGCTGCGTCATCATTTTTTCATTCACAACTTCTCTCCATTCATTTCTATCACACACAGCCACTCTTCCTTGATCAACAGACATCCCTCTTGCATCCAATGCTCTCTTCACACTGTCCATCCATCCTGTTCGTGGTCTTCCTCTCAGCCTTACACCTCGTACATCAGACCTAGTAATCTTTTTCACCAATCGCCCATTATCCATTCTCTCCGTATGCTCTAACCATCGCAACACCCTCTGCTCAACTCGATCAGCCATCTCCCGCACAACTCCAGTTCTCTTTCACACTTCATCATTTCTCACTCGATCCATACGCGTCACTCCACACATACTCCTCAGACACCTCCTCTCCATTACATTCAAACTTTTCCTCTCTGCTACACCCATATTCCATGTTTCAGCCCCATATAACGCAGTCGGTACCACAACACCCTCATACAGCCTTCTCTTTACATCCATTCTAAGCGAACGACATGTAAACACTTTTTTCATTCCTCCCAGCACCTTTCCTACTTCATTCATTCTAAACTTCACTTCTTCACCTATTCTTCCATCCGCAGCAACATGTGACCCTAAATACTTAAAACACTCTACCTCCTCAAGCAACTCACCATTCAAAACTATATTCATCCTCCTGCCATCTACCAACCTCGCACACTTCATCACTTTGTTCTTATTCTCATTTACTTTCAATTTACTCCTTTCACACACCCTTCCAAACTCCTCTGAATCAGCCACCAGTGCAGTATCATCTGGAAACACCAGCTGCTTCAGATTCCACTCTCTGCCATCAGCATTAACCAGACCTAGACCTTCATCTAAAACTCTTGCATTCACCTCCCTTACAACACCATCCATATACATATTAAACAACCAAGGTGACATCATACATCTCTGCCGCAGCCCCACTGTCAGGGGGAACCAATCTCTCACAGTATTTCCCACTCTTACACACGCTCTACTGTTTACATAAAAACTTTTCACTTCTCTTAGTAACCTGCCATCAAGTCCTTACAATCTTAAAGCAGGCCACAAAGCCTTCCTGTCAATTCTATCATACTCGTTCTCTAAATCCATGAACGCCCAAAACATATCCTTACCTTTCGCTAAATACTTTTCACACACCTGCCCCTGATCCACGCATCCCCTCCCTCTCCTAAAGCCACACTGCTCATCACCAGTCACTCCCTCTGTACTCTCTCTCTCTTAATTAACATTCTACCATTCACTTTACCAAAAACACCCAACAGACGTATACTCCTAAAGCTAGCACATCCATACTTATCACCCTTACCTTTATACAACGGGACCACACAAGCACTTGTCCAGTCAGCTGGCACCATACCTTTCACAAAGCACAGTTCAACAATCTTACTAACCAGTCAACAATAGTCGCTCCACCACCCTTCAGGGATTCCACAGCACACCCATCCATACCTGCAGCTTTCCCAGTTTTCATCTTCTTTACTGCCTCCTGCACTTCCTCCTTCGTGATCAAAGAATCATTCAACTCTCCCAACACATTTATTCCTTGCACCCTTCCATCCACCGCTACCTCTACATTTAACAATCTTTCAAAATACTCCACCCATCTCTTCCTTGCAGCGTCCATCTCAGTTAACGTCCTTCCATCCTCTGCTTTTACTCGCTCTTCCATCCCAGACTCTCCCTTTCACACCCTTTTCACCTCCTTCCAAAACATTTTCTTATTCTGTTAAAAATTCTCAGTCAACCACCTACCCAGCCTCTCATCTGCTGCCACTTTAGCATCACGCACAGCTCATCTCGCCCTATTCCTCTTTTCCTTATACCTCTCATATGACACCTAATCCTTCCTCTGCAGCCACACTTCATATGCACGTCTCTTCTCAGCCACAACCATACTTACTTCCTCGCACCACCATTCACTTCCTTTTCTTACACCACCATCCACTCGTCTCACACAACACACCCCTTTTGCATGCCCCACCACAGACAGCACTCTAAAAACTGCCATTCCTCCTCCACATTGCTACTTTCCCGATCTTTCACTGCATTCCACTCATCTTTCAATTTCTTCTGATACTCTATCATTTTCTCTCTTTTATCCAACTCACTCACTTTCAAAACCTCCCTGCCACACCTAAGTCTCCTAGCTCTCACCCATCTCTTACCTGCTCTTAACTTTCCCTCCACCAGGTAGTGGTCAGACATACCAAAACTCTGCAGACACTCAACATCATTCCAGAAAGACGTCCTCTCTTTTTCATCCCTTTCACTACAAGGCCCATCTGCACTCACAAACACCCACAACTCATGTTAAAATTTCGCCTTCACCCACATCAGTCTCGATGACACCTCCTTCCATTCAGTCACACACTGCTGTACTTCCGGACTCACTAACAAGGCCACACCTTCTCTTGCCCTTCCCCTAGGAACACCTGACAATCTTCCATTCACACTTCCAAACTTAGACTCACCTATCCCTTTCTTCTTCCTTTCACTCAAAGCTAACACATCCAACTTTCTTCCCACAAACATTCTGCCAATCTCCTCCCTTTTGCCCTTAATCGTACTACATCCACGCACATTCATAGATCCAGTCTTCAGGGTACGAGGATAACTCAATCCCCCATCCCTTTCGCCGTCTGTCTCTTTTTAGGAACTCAAAAACAGAGGATGGGGTCCCTAGCCCCCTCACCCCGCCCCTTTTAGTCGCCTTTTACGAAATGAAGGGAATACGGTGGCATTACTCTTCCTAACATAACCTGGCCGCAGAGTAGTAGTACCACCCAATAGTGCGGCCAGATTCTGTCCTCCTCGCCACAGGGGGGGACACAATCTTCACTAACATTTATTCATTTAACATTTCCCCGTCACTGTACTTTTTTTCTCCCCCAATCATTGCAAACGACATTTCCTTATTTTAAGAAATTTGATTCATCTGAAGATGAAACACACTCAGATGAAATTAAACCCACTAAGATCGAAACCTTTCATGACAATCTTACTTGTTCAGGAAACCAGCTGAGTCACACCACGTTCACCAGCAACCTCAGGTGCAAGACCTGCGTCACGATGCAGTTTCTTTTATAACAGAGCCAGATCTACGAACAGAACGAAAACAGTTCGTTGGTACTGTAAACGAACAGGTCATCGTGAAACGAATTGTTATGGAAGACTAGGAGATGAACAAGGACACAGGCGTGATAGTAGGTGACCTTCACGATCATATAGGAACTGTACTTATTATAAATGCAAGTATCATTCCGCTAGCAAGTGCCGTGCCCTGGTCAATACACAGTCAGGGAAAACCCGCGCCAGAACCAACAGAATCCTCAGTACGACACATACTTCTTAGCTCCCCATTCGCCAAATTGGCCCTCTGACTCGCTTAGGTATAGTTATCTTAGATAAATGTGAAGGAGTCCATGCATCATTTTTTATGAACCAATGGTCTATGATGAACTTAAATTCGTAGTTATCCCCAAACAACAATAATTGGATCATTGAGCTGCCTGACATTCGTCTCTGTGATGTTGACGGCTCAGAATTTTATGTGAAGGGCAATGTAACTCTTGAGAAACAACTTGATGAATTAATAAATCACTTCACAGCAGAGTTTTATGTCTCCAACAAACTCCGGTATCCTGCAGATGTTCTGACTGGTACTGACACCATGGCTCAACATTCTATTGAACTGATACCTGTTTGTGGTAGTATTACAGCACAGGAACACTGTGAATCAGGCATGAACTGTGCACACCCTGTCCTTTCACAGACAAATTCTATCACACACTCAACGGAAACCCAACCACCACCAGGTGAGAGCACTAAGGATCATCTACTAGTATCTCTTGACACTCACCTCTAACAGTGACATAACAGTTGACTCATCTACGTCCCATTTATGTACCTCAAATAGTCTGAATGACATTTTGCAACAACCAGAGATGAAATAAGCAGTGACAAAATGGTGCACAATTTTGTTGCTGCTCGAATTTATGAATGTCTCTGTCCTTGTTACAGATGCGAATGAAGGGGAGAATGCATTAACATTACGTGAGACGTGTGAACGGTTTAACATAGGAGTCAGCATTGCGTTCGGTGTTGGAGGATAATTTGTGTTATTTCTAATTATTAAATGTAACAAGTTCACCACTAAAACTTAAAAGTGGTACATAGATTGGCAATTTCTCGGTGTACCCATGGGCCATAAAGGTGTGCCTGGACATACGATTCTCTGTAACTGCTGATGATCATGATTATAATTTACCTGGTGTAAATACCACTCAAAACTCAACGGTTTCTGTTACGACTCCTTCAGCTGATCTTGCGTTTCAAGTAGATACACCTGACTCCCTCTATATAAAGAACAACTGACAAATCTTTTCCAGACCTATAGAGATGTTGTGGCCTTACCTGGTGAACTATGGGTAAGACTGCTATGTTTAATTATAATACTGTTATGATTAACCATAATACTGAACAGATGTCCCAGTATACCGATTTCCCCATAGCTTACGACAAGAAACTGGCGAGATAGTCGAAAATATGCTAAATCAAGTCATTATTGAACACTCCGTCAGTCTGTGGAATAGTCCGATTTTCATAGTCCCCAAGAAAGGAGGTGGATTCAGACTCGTAGTTGCCTGCCGTAATGTAAACTCTGTCACTGAAGCCGATCGATTTCCATTACCAGTCTTAGACTGAGTGGAATCACTTGGCAAGAATAACTTTTTCATCTCGCTTGACTTACGCAGTGGCTATTGGCAAGTAAAAATGCCCCATAACTGCACCGAGTACCCTTCTGGCCACAATCATTCCAAAAGACTTTCCTTTGGTCTTAGAAATGCTCCATCAGTATTCATGAGGTTTAACCATTTTGTATACAGTGGTATGATCGGTCATTCTCTGTTTGTTTATGTAGATGACATCATTGTCCTGAGTAAGTCAATCCCTGAACATTTTCCCAGGGTACAGCAAGTTTTTGATCGCTTACAAATGGTAGGTCCAGAGGTTAAGCTCAGTAAATGCAACTTTCTACATAAAAGAAATAAATTTCTTGGAGATGTGGTTGATGCTGATGGAATTCACACCCCAGACGAGAAAGTTAAGGCAGTTTCGAACTTCCCAGAACTTACCACTACTGATGATATGAGTTTCCTTGGACTGTGTGGCTAATATCGGCGATTTATTCAAGATTATGCACAGGTCACTGCTCCTCTGACTAAATTACTTAAGAAAAATGAACATTTTGTTTCAAACAATGATCAGCCCTTGAAACACTGAAGTCAGTACTTATTAAAGCTCAAGTACTGGTATTCCCTGATTATAACAAACCTTTTCTTCTTTGTGCAGACATGTCTGGGGTGGGTCTAATGCTCCAGTACTGGCATTCCTTGATTATAACAAACCTTTTCTTCTTTGTACAGACACGTCCGGGGTGGGTCTTGGTGGGGTATTGTTGCATTCTGGTCGTGTAAAGAGAAAACGTGTAATAGGGTATGCAAGTCATGCCCTTAATGCCACTGAAGGTAACTACAGCATTGCCGACTGGGAGGCTTTAGCAGTTGTTTGGTCTCTCAGACATTTGAGAGACATAATCTACGGATATCCAGTGCATATCCAAGCAAATCATCTCCCACTTTGTGATATATTCAAAGAAATAAATCATACTGGACTTCTAGCACGTTGGTCAGTTATTATCTAAGACTTCAACTCAACCTTTGGGTACGTGCCTAGTGAATCTAATGTAGTTGTAGATGTTCTATCACGTAAACGTGGTAGTCTCACCATGTCAACCAAATGAAGTTCCTTACACAACTCTGTCCATATATGTTGTTTATAATGGTCAGCAGACAGACCACTTGTGGTCTAAGGTTATTTCATAGAATTTGGAGAAGCTTCAGCCTTTCCTACTCTGCCAGTGTCAGTAGATGATCTCACGTTAGCCAATGATAGTTTATACAGGAAGATATCCCTTCGCCCCTGTATGACAAACTGTGAGGGTAAATCTTGGTAATTGAATGAATTCATGGGAAATTAGGGTACTTGGATTATATATCAATTTTTGTTAGTTGAATCTTTTAACTATTGGTTCATTTACTCGAAATTTGCTTGCTTGTAGTGCCTGAATCTTCGAGTTTAGTGAAGCATGGTTAGTGATGAATACTGGATCGAGTCACACTGTACGATGCTTTAACAATGGGTTTTTCGAGTTGAAGGGAGTTAATGTGGAGTTCTATTTTCTAGGGTTATTCAGTCGTCTCTCGATAACCACCAAGGATTCTACTCTTGTAAAGGGCCAGGCAGAAAGACATCCGGTGGTTACTGCCCAAACAGGACTCCTGGTACGAGAGCAGAGGGAATCCCTTGTGGAAAACTAGGGAATGTAGCAGACCCTGCTGGTGAAGACCCTGCTGCTGGAACCAGTGCAAGGTGGTGACTCAGGACACCTTGCTACTGACTAAGGTGTAGTGATAGATATCAGTCTCCAGGGCACCCCCCCCCCTTTATTATTTTTTAAATAAATTATTCAAATCAATATTCATATATTTAATACATTGATTATTCAATGTAATAAATTTTGTATTTTTTAAATCTTGTCTCACTATTCCTCTGGGAGTTTTCTGACATCCTATTGGACCATTATATTCACAATTTGGTGACCTTGCCAGGATGTCCGGAAACTTTGCAGGGAATAGAGACAGACTGTTCTGCTCTGATTGGAATCATGTCCTAGCTCGCCGTCCCTGGGGCCCGGAGGTGAGTGTCTCAGTCTATACTCGGTTCCACGGAGTCTGACACACTGGTTCTGCCAGCTGAGAACAGGCGGAATTGGTAACACTGCGCGATGGTCTCGTGAGCTGATTGGTCAATCTCCATTGTGTTTCAACTTGCGCCCTGTTGACTTTGTATTCCTACCACCCCCCACATTTATTTGTAAGATATTTTTATGCTAGGAAGAAGGAACCAAAGCACATGAGCCCTCAATAACAGTTCCCTCCAAGATAAAAACAACATACAAGAGATAGCCAAATTAGAGATCCATTCATTTCAAGATGCCTGGACACACTGCGTTTGAAAGACTGGAGATCATAGGCAGCAGGAAATACAGACAGAGGGAGACAGTTCCAGAGTTGACCTGTTGCATAAACGAAGGACTGGGAGTAACAGTTAACTCTTGCATTAGAGAGTTGGACAGAAAAGGGATGAGAGTTTGCTGCTAGACAGGTGGTACGTGCCTGTCGTAAAGGTGGAGGAATGCATGCAGACAGTTCAGAAGAGCAGTGACCATTAAAGTAGCGATACAAAAGAGATAAAGATGCAACAGTGCGGGAAAGAGACAGAGGTTGAAGGGAGTCAGTAGGAGGAGAGTTAGAGACAAAAAGCCTTTGACTCCACCCTGTTGAGAAGAGCTGTATGTGGGGAGCCTCCCCACACATGAGAGTTGTACTCCACACAGGGGCAGATAAAACCCCTGTATAGAGTCAACAATTGTGCAGGGGTAAAGAAAGAACGGAGTCGAATTAGCACACCCAATCTTTTTTTTTTTTTTTTTTTTTTTTTTTTTTTAATGATCATGGCGGCGCAACTGCCAGGGTCATATGCCGCCGTATAACAAAGAAGTAAAAAACAAAAAACAAAAAAACAGAGGATAAGCCACACAATCAAAAAGGAGAAATTCTAAATATCCTTAAGAAGTCCTGCCTCCTTCACAAAGGAGAGGGTTGCCCCTCCCAGGACACAGGCATCCTCCCCAAGCACGGAGGAAAGATGGTACACACCACCATCCGATTGGTGGTCAGAAAGGAACCGACGCCGCAAATCCTCAAGACTAGGACACTCCACCAACAGGTGCCGAACAGTCAAGGGAACCAGACAGTCATCACAGAATGGAGGAGGAGCCCTCTCCATTAAAAAACCGTGAGAGAAACGAGTGTGGCCAATGCAGAGGCGGCACAAAGCAGTCTCCCATTGACGAGGGAAGCCCTGGTAACTGAATGAGCCCACCTTCTGGCAAATCGAGCGCAACTTATTGGCACCCACAGCATCCCAATGCTCCTGCCAACAGCACCAAACCCTGAAGGCAATAAAGGAGCGCATATCTGCAGCAGGCAGACGATACAGAGGGGACTGTGCAAGAGGGGGACGAGCCGCTGCCGCCTTGGCCAGCTGATCAGCTCGTTCATTCCCTGCCACTCCTACATGAGCTGGAACCCAACAGAAATCTACACGACGTCCACGACGCCCTAAAAGGAAAAGCCACTCTAAAATGGATAAAACCAAAGGATGAGAGGGGTTAAAAGACTCCATTGCAGAAAGAGCACTTCGTGAGTCACTAAAAACAGTAAAAGCAGTGTGGGGGAGAGTGAAGAGAATCTGAAGGGCAAATAAAATAGCAGTCAGCTCAGCCGTAAAAACAGAAGCAGTCACAGGGAGGCTCCCACCTCGACAGAAGGTGGGAAACACCACACCAAAGCCCACACCCACATCAGACTTAGATCCATCAGTATAAACTGGTATGGAGTCCCCATGAGAAGAGGCATGCTCTAAAAACAGAGAAAATAAAACCTGAGAAGGAAGGGAGGCCTTACTGAATGAGAAGAAACGACAAAATGTCACCCTGGGGAGAAGCCAGTAGCCCACCCTCGGGACACGATGGGGAGTGATCGGCACAGAAGGAACAGAGAAGCTAGACATAATTGACTGCACCCTGAAACCAAAGGGCTTTGGAAAGGATGGCCGAGTGGCAAAAATAGGTGACCGAGAATCTTGAGAGACCTTGACAAAGGACACAGAGTCTGGGAGACAAGATAAGCGATACCAACATCTCATCAAAAGGGAAGAGCGGAGCAAGTCTAGAGGAAGGACACCAGCATCAGCCAACAAACTAGAAATCGGGGAAGATCGGAATGCCCCAGTGGCGAGACGAACACTAGCACGATGTATGGAATCTAAAATACGAAGCCGGGCTTCTGAGGCAGAGGAATAAACTTCACATCCATAATGAAGTTTGGATAAAATCAGAGACTGATGCAAGAGGAGGAGGGTCTTGCGATCAGCTCCCCAGTATGTGTGCGCTAAAACTTTCAAGAGACCCAATGCTCTGAGACACTCAGCTTTTACGTACCTCAAGTGAGGGACCCAAGTCAACCGGCTGTCAAAAATCAGCCCTAAAAACCGGGTTTCCTTTAAACACGAAATACGACGCCCGTCTGAAAAAAGGTTTGGGTCAGGGTGGACTCCACGAACGCAGCAAAAATGCATGGCAACGGTCTTCTTGAAGGAAAATCGAAAACCTCGTTCATCAGCCCATCTAGAGACACGGTTGAGAGCCATCTGCATCCTCCTTTCTGCCATTGACATCCGTGAGGCAGTGACAGAGATTGATAAATCGTCAACATAGAGAGAGCCACGAACACCATCAGGGAGCACAGAAATAACGCTGTTAATTGCCACTGCGAAAAGGGTAACACTTAGTATGCTCCCTTGTGGCACACCATCCTCAAGGGGACGTGCAGTAGACAGCTCACTTCCGACTCGGACCCGAATAAAACGATTAGATAAAAACTCCCGGATAAAAGTGGGGAGTTGCCCACAGAGACCAAACTCATAAAGAGATTGCAATATACCATGACGCCAGGAAGTGTCGTACACCTTCTCCAAATCAAAGAACACTGTGATATGATGCTGGTTAGTTGCAAAAGCCTGGCAGATGGAAGATTCTAAAGAAAGGAGAGCATCTGTGGTCGACCGCATCTTCCGAAACCCACACTGGACTGGAGACAAGTAACCACCCTTCTCTAAGTACCACACGAGCCGACTATTCACCATCTTTTCGAGGACATTACAAAGGCAAGACGTCAGCGAGATAGGGCGATAATTAGTGGCCTGCAAGTGATCCTTACCCGGCTTAGGGATGGGGAGAACCACAGCAACACCCCATGAGGTCGGAAACCCACCATTGCACCAAATTCTGTTATACAGTGACAACAGAAAATGAAGGGCTGCATCAGGCAAGTGGTGTAAGAAGGCATATGGGACATCATCCTAGCCTGGAGACGAGTCGCGACACTGCGACAATGCCATCTGAAGTTCAGAAGCAGAAAAAGCAACATTATATGACTCCTCCGCAGTAGATGGAAAACTAATGCCCAAAGATTCCAGGTGCCGTCGGCGGCGTGCCGACGGGGATGAGGTGTCCTTCCTAGAGACATTAGCAAAATGAGCTGCAAATATCTCGGCAACAGACGAAGAATGAGCCACCACCACACCTGCATGAGATAAAACAGGAGGAGAGGGAATGGGAAATTTCCCTGAAATCTTCCTCACCCGTTTCCACACTTTTGTGAGAGGAGTCTGTGAAGAAATTGATGAAACAAATGATGCCCAAGACTTCCTCCTAGCCTCCTTCATAACCCGCCGGGCATGAGCTCGGGCCCTCCTATATGCCGCTAAGTAACCAGGGTCACGTTGGTGACGACGAAGTCGGGAGAAAGCAGCACGTTTAGCCCGAACAGCAGAAGCACACTCATCAGTCCACCAGGGAACTGGACGGCAAGGAAAGTGACCAGCTGTTCTCGGAATACTCTGCAGTGCCGCCGAGTGTAGTAAGTCTGTGAAATACTCAACAGCAGCATCAGTGCTGACAAAATCCTCCACACATCGGTTTGGGGAACACAGCTCCTCAAAAACCGGCCAGACTGCCCTATCCAAGCGCCAGCAGGGAAGACGACGCCGAGGCACACTCTGTGTCGATCTTAATAAAATAGGGAAGTGGTCACTGCCATGTAAGTCTGGTAACACAGCCCATGTAAAAATCCAGGGCTATCCCTGCAGAGCACAGAGACAAATCAATAGAAGTAAAAATACCCGTTTGACTATGGAAGTAAGTAACTTCACCAGAATTTAAAATGTACAGGTCCACATCCTCCACAATGGAGGCTAACATAGTACCTTTAGCATCAGCTGTGGAGCCACCCCACAGGGGATGATGACTGTTCATGTCAGCCAGCAAGAAATAGGGTGAGGGAAGTGCACGAATAAGATTTTCAAGATCAACCCTCTCAATAGTGGCACTAGGAGGGAGGTACAAAGAGCACACAGTATAACGACGGGGAAGGAAAATCTGGAGAGCAACAGCCTGCAGTGGAGTGTTAAGATTCACAGCAGTGAAAGATATGTCACTGTATACTAGAATAGCCACACCCCCACCATGACCCTGTCCAGGAAGAGGATCTGAATAAAAAACCTGGTAACCAGGTGGACTGGGAGGCGCAGCATCACCAACCATTGTCTCTTGTAGGCAAACACACTCAGGTGAATACTCAGCCAGAAGCCAACGGAGTTCCTCCCAGTTGGCTCGTAAACCACGGCAGTTCCATTGAATAATATTAGCCATTAAAACTATTGAAAAAAAAGGGGCAGGGGAGAGGGACAAACAGAAAACCATAAAAAAAAATACTAAAAATATTAAAATGGAGGAACTATATACACAAAGAAAGGGTCACTTAGTGGAAACCACTGAGCGACCCTGGGAGACAATCTTTTTGGGAATGCGGATACGCCCACTAAGGGGCTTGCCACGGGCAGCAGCGTGGCTAGAACGAGGGCCTGGGGTCTGCAAAGTGTTGGGAGACTTCACAGACACCCGTCGCTGCCCAGCAGGAGAGGAAGAGCTACTCCGAACCCTGCCCAGGGCCCCCAGTGAACCATGAGGTCGAGCAGGAGGGATTGGGGTCCTGGCCTCCAAACGTGGAGGGGGCAGGACAGGATCCTCAGAGGTAACCGGAGGAGGAACATCCGATTCCCCGGAGGAAGAGGTGCCAGACTGACCTGACACCCCAGAAGCCCCCGAAGACCCAGAAGCAGGGTCCCAGGGCTGTTGCACAGATGGACTAACTACAGAGGATGTGGACTCCACGACCGACACCTTGCTTGGAGGATCTTCAAGACTCAAAGACTCTGAGGAACCACGATGACGTTTAGCAAATGAAGAATGTGCACCATGACTACTAGGGGATACCATAGATGTAGAGGTCGAGTCTTGAACTGTAGCGGCAACTGTCGCAAGTGCGGGAGATTGTTGCACTGGCATGGGATCGACAGATGAAGGCATAGGAGCTGAAACAACAGGAGGAACTCGAGTCTGCTGCTGAACAGGACGATGAGGACGGCTATGACCGGACAAAACTGACGCATAAGACACTCCGTTACTGAAAACAGATGACATGGCTCTACTCCTGGCCTCAGGAAAGCTTATTTTATCCCGATTACGGATGAGGAGGATCTCTTTCTCCAAGCAAAACCGAGCACAGTCTTTAGATGAAGCAGGATGTGCCTCGCCACAGTGCAAACAACAAACAGGTCCAGGACAGTCCTGTCCTGCATGAGTGGATGCTCCACAACTGACACACACCACTGGGAGGCCCTGTTGCAAACGACGACAGGCTCGCCCAACATGCCCGTACATCTGACAGTGGTAGCATCGTCGTGGATTTGGGACAAAGGGTTTGACCCTAAGGGACAACCAAGCCACCTTGATGGATGAAGGCAGAACAGTACAGTCGAACGTCAGCAACAAGGATGGAGTTGGGGTAAGAACACCATCAACCTTCTTCTGAAACCTTTCCACTTTAACCACCCTGTGGACCTGGAGTTCTTCAAGCAGCTTCTCTTCACTGTAACGCAATAAGTCTTTTGAGAAAACAACACCTCGACTATGATTAAAAAAGGCATGGGGAACACAAGTGAACAGTGCATCCGGGTCCTTACACTGGGCAACCAGCCGGGAACCCTCCTCAGGGGATGTAACCTCCACTAGGAGGCTACCATCCCCCTGAGGTGAGATCTTCGGCTCTCTCCCACAGATTGACACAATGCGCCGATGAATAGTAAATATGTCCAGATTACCAATAGGCTGACCATCCAAAGTACGAACGGTGTAGTACCTTGCGAAATCAACCCTCTCAAAGACACCTGGCAGGACCTCACGGGCATGTCCACAATATGTTGTCTGTTGCCGGCTCTTCTTTGTAGTGGACACTGACCGTAAACCACTGGAACCAGGAAGGTATGGTTCCAGGGTGGCAATATGGGCCTCACCAGCCAGAGGCACAGGAGGCACACAGGAGGGAGACTGTAATGGATGGTCAGGGACGGAACCAGGGTCGTCAGCTGTAAAAGATTTATATGAGGCCATATTCAAAATAAACCACCTTCATTCCCCCACCCCTCCACCCACCATGGAGCCCAACAAGGGGAGGCCATATGCCAGGGAAAGCACCACTGGCGACCCCAGAGGTAGTGGGAAAGTATACGCAGGTAACCACCAAGGGACCCTGACAAGGGTGACTCCAGGACGATAGGAGCCACCAGGTCCCCCAGTGCCCGCTTGACCCTAAAGTCACTAGGTGACTAGCCTGGATGGCTAGCCAGTGACCAACCGATTGACCTGGTCGGGCCCAACCAGGCCACCCGTCTAGCCAGAATAAGGGACCAAAGAGGTGTATTGCTAGCTTCAGGGCGCACCATGCAGCATCACTCAACCTCCAGGACTCCCGTCTCCCAGCATTACGGGACGCCACGCACGGCAAACGCGTGGGGAGGCTACAGTCCCGCCCTAGATGGCAAATGGGCAGGGGCTGACATCACCAGTAGGCCTCCTCTACCAGTGATGTAGGGGGTGCTTGGTCCACAAGGCCGACAAATGCCAAACCCTACAAAGGAAGGCTTGCCTCCCAAGTAGGTGGCACTGCCAACCATGCTTCAAGCCCCACCACCACGTCAAGGTGACCCCCTACAGTGGGGACCCAATCTCTTGGAAGCAGATTTTACAAGAGATGTAATATGATCTTTCCAAGATAAGTCCCGAGTAAATGAAACCCCAAGCATGTTCAAGGATGATGCAGGATTAAGCTGAATATTATTAAAGATTAGTGGGTATACCTGTGGAAGATTTTGACGGGTTGGTAGGTAAGAACTGAGTCTTAGATGCATTAACCCTTTAACCGTGGGCATTGTTTTGACCCGACCGGCCTCTCCCGCGGGGGTTCCAGCAAAAATGTAAACAAACCTTTAAACCTTAATAACTCTGCACAGAATAAAGCTAGAGCAAAAAATAAGGTACCATTAGAAAGTACTAACCTCCAGCTTTTCAGTGATATAGGCTTCATGACTTTGTGGACTTTCACAGGACGGGCAGTGCCGTTAGAAGTGAGGGGTGTAAAATCACTATTTTACGCCCCACACGCCAGTACCAAACGCCAACCACTCTCTGATAATAGTACTATAAACATATATGAACACTGCACATACGATAAACACCCACTCTGTGTTCACTGAGGTAGGTAAAAGGCACTGTAATTGCCCGTACGTCACTGCGGCATCACACGCTCACTGACGTTTGGTTAGTGGCGATGTTTTCATTATTTCTAACTTCTGTTACTATTTTACATATAATCTGGGCAATATACATTATATTTACACTGCACTTATTACTATATTGCGTCACTGTCGCATCACAGAATTACAGCAGTGCCACAGATTTTCTTATTACCATATCACTTATATACTGGCCATATTTACATAATTTTCTAGGTAAAATATCTCTTATTACTATATTATACAATTATTGGTAAAGCACGTCACTGTCGCATAACAGAATCACAGCAGTGCCGTAGATTTTCCTATTACCATATCACTTATCTACTGGCCATATTTACATAATTTTCTAGGTATAATATCTCTTATTACTATATTATACAATTGTTGGTAAAGCACGTCACTGTCGCATCACAGAATCACAGCAGTGCCGCAGATTTTCTTATTACAATATCACTTATTATACTGGTCAATATTTACATTGTTTTCTAGGCAAAATATCCCTTATTACTACATTATCCCTTATACAGTTATTGGTAAAGCACGTCACTGTTGCATCACTGTATATCACTGTCACTGTCAGTATTTACTCAGAGAGTGGTACTCGGCAAAGCGCGGAGTCACACAGAGAGCGACTTGGCATTCCTGGCACTGGTGTGTGCTCATTTTTCTCTCCCAAGGCCTCCGTGTGGTGTTATGACACACTCTGCAGCAGCCCTGTGACAAGCTGCCACCTGTGGTGAGAGGCAATTTCACAAGCTGGTGCCGGCTCATGTAATTGCGGCACTCAAGACGGTCAGGTTGTGTGTCAGAGTGTCGCCTCGGGACCAATGCCGTTACCTGACCAAATTGTGCAAGCAGCTGCTGCACGACAGTCTTGGAGAACTGTCTCAGGGATGGTTGCCTTATGCCCCCGACTTGTGTCTTGTAGAGGAGGAAGGCGTTGAGCATGCACATATTGAGCATGTGGAGGCAAGCCTTCCTGTACCATCGGGTGTTTCTCCTGAGACAGTCTATCTCGCCAATCATCATGTCAGACTTATCAACAAGTCTCATGTTGATATTACAGTCAATGATGGCATCAGGCTTCATGATTGGCTTTCCCTTCCTGTAGCTGACCTTCCCAGTTCTCTGCAATTCCCCCTTGTGGATGGTGCTGAGCATATTCATGACCTTCTTGTCGTGCCACCTGATCGCCAGAAGCTTGTCAGACTTCTTCAGGTGCACATCTCCCTTGGATGATGATGATGCTTCAGGGAAACTTGGCCACTCTTTCCTGTGGCGCCGTACAGTGCCAACAGTGCCGATGCCGTGTTCAGCCAGGTAATTGGCGAGTTTCAGTGCTGTGTAGTAATTGTCTGAGTACAGCACATGATTCCCACCAAAATACCTCTCCATCAGCACTTTTACTACGGAGCCAGAGAAGCCAAGGGGGTCTTTCCTGTCCACGTCCATTGTGCTTGCAGAGTAGATCACGAAATCAAGGATATACCCCGTCTCACAGTCACACAGCACAAAGAACTTTATCCCAAAGCGGTGGCGTTTGCTGGGGATGTACTGCATGTATTTGAGACGTCCTCTGAACAATACCAGGGATTCATCTATGACGACTTTTTGCATAGGACGGAAAAATCGCATAAATCGATCCCTAATCCTGTTGAGGAAATCCCTCACTTTCCACAAAGGGTCAGTTTGGGACGGGTTTCCATTGTCAGCGAAGTGCAGGTATCCTAGCAGCTGTCGGAACCGATCTCGTGACATGTATTTGCCGAATGTTGGGATTGAAGTAATGTCATCAACCAGCCAGTACTCTTCCAACTCATGTCTCTTGATGTGGGGCATCAAGAACATGAGAGCAAAGAACACATACAGCTCTCTGATCCCGACAGGCAACCACGACACTTGCTTTAGCGAGCCAATAGGTCTCAGCCCTTTTGTTGCACACTGAGCTGCATACCTATTGGTCTCATCGCTGACAAATTGCACGATTTCGTCATCCATGAAGGCCAGGAAGTAGTCCACAAAGTCATCTCCTTCGTTGCATGGGAAGGCAGGCTGTATTCCTGCGTTTGTCATGACAAACGGCGGATTGTGTGGCTGAAAATCGGCACCGTCAGACCAAACAAATGCATCCACTTTCCTGGTGCGTGATTCAGTGGCAGTGGCAGGTCGCATTGCACTCTTTTCCCGGTGAGAAGGAGTTGAGGTGGAGGCAATGGGTGAGGCAGGAGGTGAGTGGGAGGGGGGTGAGTGAGGGGGTGGTGAGTGGGGGGTGGCGAGGGTGAGGGAGCTGGACGGGGGGCAGGCAGGGGGGGGTTACTGACCTAGTGTGTGGTGAAATCTGACCCTTTCTTCCCCGCTTATCACCTCGCTTATCACCCCGCTTTGCCCTCCTGCTGCCACGCATCCCCTTTGTTCTAGGCCGGCCTGCCCTGCTTACCCTGCCTGCACGGCCTGCATGGCCTGCCTTCCCTCACTGTGCAGGCTCTGAGAATTCATATTCCTCAGATGATGTAGACTGAGGAGAGGGCACGGCAGAAGATGAAGATGATGTGAGGGCAATAGGGCTAGGGGAACGGGAAAGTGGTGGGAAATGCTTGCTAGGGCCAGGTGTAGGAGACGTAAGTTTCCGCTTCACTCCCTTCCCACGTGCTACACCCATTTTCTCCATGGGCGCCTTCCCTTTCCCAGAGTAAGTTGTGGGCGGTGGGGGGGAGACAACATGTTCACTTTCATCACTGTCACTGTCAATCGTAAACGGTTCACTACCAATAACTGCATAGTCATCACTACTACTTGCTGTAAGTGTATCACTCTCACTGCCACAATCCAGAGTTGTACTTACAGTTTTATCCAGCTCTGTCCTAATTTCTGGGGTGTCAACCCCTTCTGCCTCGCCGTCGGCAGTTCCTTCTTCAGTGTAGAGGTCGAAGGCACACTAGCACTAGGAATTTCTGAGGAGGAAGCGAGCGATGATGACTCGGGACGGAGCGCCATTATCACGCACAGAGCTGGACAGATACTGACTGATGCGTGTCAGGGCAGGGGTGGGGGGGGCCCCTGGGGGTGGGAGGAGGGAGGTGTGGGAGGGCTGGCGTGAAAGAACTCAACAGCTACTCTTGCGTGAAACAATTTGCGCACAGGAAAAACATGCGGTGATCAAAATATTCACGAACATTCCAGAATGACACCCGCGGTTTGGTCCAGTTTTTTCAATGTCATTCTGGAATGACACCCGCGGTTAAAGGGTTAAAAACAAGATTAATTTTACCCCAGTCAGAGATATGAGTCAAGTCAGACATTAGGTGTGCCATAGCCTCATCCCTTGTTTGTTGAAGTAATTGCTGAGATGGGCGTTGTGGGAACCGAATGGAAAGGTGAAGGGTGGAGTCATCAGCATATGAGTGGATAGGGTTAGATGTACAGCTTAGGTCATTGATGAATAAAAGGAAGAGAGTTGGTGATAAGACAGAGCCCTGAGGAACACCACTGTTGATAGATCTAGGAGAAGAATGATGGCCGTCTACAACAGCGGCTATAGAACGATCAGAAAGGAAGCTAGCAATGAAGGCACGGATAGAAGGACAGAAACTGTAAGAGGGCAGTTTGGAAATTAAAGATTTATGCCAGGCTCGATCGAAAATCTTTGAGATGTCAAGTGCAATGGGAAAGCTTTCGCCAAAGTCCCGAAAGGAGGATGACCAGGAGTCTGAAAGGTAGGTGAGAAGATCGCCAGTGGAGCATCCCTGACAGAACCCATACTGATGATCAGAAAGAAAGTTGTGATAGGAAAGATGCCTTAAAATTTTTCTATTGAGAATGGACTCGAAAACTTTTGAAATACAGGATGTTAAAGCAATTGGATGATAGCTGGAGAGTTGGGAGTGGTCATCCTTCTTTGGGACCGGGTGAATGAGAGCAAACTTCCAACAAGAAGGAAAGGTACAAGTTGACAGACAAAGGCGAAAGAGTTTGTCTAGGCAGGGTGTAAGCACAGAAGCACAGTTCTTGAGAACAACAGGAGGGACTCCATCAGGCCCATATGCCTTGTTAGTATTGAGGCCAGTGATGGCAGAAAATACATCAGCTAAAGAAATTTTACTATCAGCCATGAGGAAGTCAGAGGTGGGAAGTGATGGAGGAACAGCACTGGAATTGTCTAAGGTGGAATTGGAAGAGAAAGTCTGTGTGAAGAGATCTGCTTTATCAGTAGAAGAAATAGCTACAGAACCATCAGAGTAGAAAAGAGGAGGGAAGGATGATAAGGTAAAGTTGTTAGAAAGGTTTTTGGCAAGGTGCCAGAAGGAGTGGGAAGAATTCGAGTTGGAGAGTTGAGAGCAATTAGTACAGATGAAATTATTTTTAGCAGAGCGAAGAACAGACTTAGCACGATTCCTGGCAGAAACGTAAAGATGATGTGATTCAGGCGTGTGTTGGCTCCGGTACCTTTTGTAGGCCCTTTCCTTGTTGCGGACAGCATTAGAACAAGCGTGATTAAACCAAGGCTTTCTTGCTTTAGTCAAAGGATATGAGAAAGGAATGTATGCTTCCATGCCTGAGAGAATAACTTCTGTAATGCACAAGGCACAATCAGATGGCTCCCGGCCATGGAAGCAATAATCATTCCAGGGAAAATCAAAGAAGTATTGCCTGAGGGCCTCCCAATCCGTGGCTCCAAAATGCCACAGGCAATGTTTCCCTGGAGGGTCCACGGGCCGTATCGGAGTGATAGGACAGGTTAAGGTGATAAGGTTGTGATTGGAGGGGCCCAATGGAGAGGAAAGATTAATAGTGTAAGCTGAAGGATTAGTTGTATGGAAGAAGTCAAGTATGTTGGAGCTCTCTCCAAGGCGGTCTGGGATACGGGTAGGGTGCTGTACAAGCTGCTCTAGGTCATTAAGGATAGAAAAGATGTAGGCTTGTTCACCAGGTGGATCAGTGAAAGGAGAGGAGAACCAAAGGTGGTGGTGAACATTGAAATCTCCTAGAATGGAGATTTCAGAGAAAGGAGAAATGGATAGAATGTGTTCCATCGTAGAAGTAAGATAGTTGAAGAATTTTTGATAGTCAGTAGAATTAGGGGATTAGTAAACAGCACAGATATATTTAGTTAGAGAATGACAGGAAAGCTGAAGCCAGAGTGTAGATACTGTAATTCAGAAGAATCGAGTTCAGGAACACGAGAGCAAGATAAGTCGTTGTGTATAAATACACAACAGCCACCTTTGGCTTTGAAATGAGTATAGAGAAAGTAGGAGGATACAGACAAGGATTTGCTGTCAGTTGCCTCAGACAGCTGAGTCTCGGTTAGAAAAAGAAGGTGAGGTTTAGAGGAGGAGAGGTGGTGCTCAACAGAGCGAAAGTTAGAGGAAAGGCCGTGAATGTTGCAGAAATGAGGAAGAAGAGAGTCCGACAGTGGTTCCAGGTACCCCGAGTCGTCACCGGGAGAGGGGCGGAAGGTGGGGGCATTTATGGTCCCCCCCCTGGGGGAGACCATAAATAAATATGTCCCTTTTATTTTATTAGAGATAAACCTGAACGACACTAATAACAAAACTAATTCAAGTCGCAACTGGATGCATACGGACAACTGTTGGCGATTGTTGCCGGAATTCAGATGTTCGGAGCAAGGTGGTTTCATAGGTCATTTGATGGCTCGAATGTTTTTCCCACTAATACTACACTGTCACAGTCTACACCATGCCCTTCATTACCTCATCTACTGTAAGAATTTGTGGTATCTTTAGTTCTAACTTTAGTCCTAACTTAGCCGTAGTGTGTGTTGATGCTATGTACAGTTCATAATTCAAAAATTGTTCTCAAGCAAATACTTTCTGTACTCTTCCGTCGTGTTAATATTCATTGTGGGTTGTAGTTCCATTACTTGTTGGTAATAAATAGTAATAAGGAAAAGCGATTATACGAATTAGTACAATCAGTTAATAGCAGTGCTGGTATAGAGGTAACAGCGAGCGAGACAGTAGGCCATGTTTGCGAACGTGATAGCGGCCGAATATGGCCTGTAGGCTAGCTGCAAACGCCTGCTCAACTTAGGTAGCCCTGGCTGGTAGAATAACAGAAAGGAGCAAAAAATATCTGTAGTAGATTTTCTTTGTTCTGTTATACAGACATTACGTAAACATCCTTTAAAATTTATGAAGCTGTTGTAATAACCATGTCAAAAGACTTGACTGTCCAAAATCCTTTTTAAAATAGTGCCATAAACACTGCATAATTGATGACCTATATTATAACTGAAAGCAGCACAAGAGTCAAGTATTGCATAGGTTTCCTATACTTGTTAGAAGTATGAAATTATTTATATATAGTATAATTTTTAAGACTGACGGGTTCATCTGTAGGTTTTTCGTTTATTTTTAACATATTCTTGCTTAGGATGTGTTGCCTGAAATAAAGATTTGTCGGCAGGTATGTATTGAACAACATGCATGGAACCAGCATGACATTACCACCACCACCACCACAAAAACACCAACAACAACTACTACAACAACAACATGTAGTAATAAGTAATACTACTGCTACCACCACTGTTACTACTACTACCACTACCACTACTACTACCGCCACCTGCACTGCAAGTACAGAGCAACACACAGGCCCTGACAAAAAGTTCAAACGGTCCCCACACAAATATGGAAGTCAGAGTCGAAATATTGTAATGAACGTTCACCGATTTTTTACGAGGGAGGGTCTGTGTGAAACACAACTGCAAGTGACACTGAAAACAGCAAAAGCAACCGGAGTCAGCTACAGAACTATCCAGAGGATAATAGCAGAGGCTTATAAGTCACCTAATGGTATAATGTGTTCACCACCTAAACGTGTACGACCATTACCCATCGTAGGAAATCTGGACAGTTTTGACCAAGGATGCATCAGACGAGAGCTGCTGGTATTTTATGAACGAGGTTAACTGCCAACGATTTCGGCTTTATTAAAGAAAGTCCAGGAGCCTCCTATCAATTTCAAGGGATGTCGAACTTCATTATTTAGAATAATAAGACAATTGGGATTTCAGTATAAGAAGGTGCAAAGTGGAAAGAAAATTTTGATGGAAAGGAAGGACATTGTGGCAGCCAGAAAAGAATACCTTCGAGAAATGAGCAACAACAGAGCAAGTTCCCATCCCCGTCCGGAGGTCTTTTTGGATGAAACATGGATCAACCAAAACATCTGTGTTGAGCGGTGTTGGACAGATCCAGACGGAACAGCTGGCCCTAAACTTAAGACGGGAAGAGGTGCCAGATTCATCATAGTTCATGCTCGTGGTCACCAAGGCTACATACCTGGGGCTCTTTTGATGTTCTGGTCCAAGAATGGGTCAAAGGGGGACTGCCATGATGCAATGGACCATGAACGGTTCAAGATCTGGTTCCAAGAAAAATTACTTCCCAACATCAATGAAGGACCACTAACAGATTTAGACAATGCACTCAAAAATCACCTGTTAAGTGCCAACAACCAGCAGCAAAAAAGATGAACTACTACAGGTTAGCTTCAAACAACAACTCCCATGATCCCTCTGCTACTAAAGTATAGTTACTTCAGATCTGTAAAAAACACAAGTCAAAGCAAGAATATGAAACTGATCAGACAGCAGCTCGTCACGGACATAGAGTATTCAGGCTACCTCCCTGCCACTGCATACTGAACCCCATTGAACTAATTTGGGCACAGATGAAAACTGAAGTGAAGCAGAAAAACTCTAATGGTAACCAGTGTCTGAAGTGAGTTGAGCAAATAGCCTACGAAGCATTCAACAACATAACATCTGAACATTGGCGGAAATGCATCGACCACACACTAAAAATTGAGACTGAATTCAGGGCCAAGGACGTTGCACAAGATCATTATGTTGAAAATTTTGTAATTAATGTGGCATCTGATGAAAGTAGTGTGGACGATCCCAGTGAAGATGAAAGTGATATAGAGATCTAAATATACAACCTTACCTTAGATAAGCTTAGCTTATCTTAATTATGATTTGTGTTTGCACACACACACACACACACACACACACACACACACACAAATTTAAGGATATGTACGATGAATATGGTTTAACCCGTCACGTCCCGAGGTTTTCCGCACCTCCGACATCCCCCAGTCCCGAGGTATTTTCGATTTTTTTTTTTTTTGGCTAAAACCTTTGCTTTTGGTGAGAAACATCGAAAATTCATAGAGAAATCGCTCACCTGAGGTTTAAAGTGCCCAATCCAGGTAGGAGTTCCTCCTTACCTGAGTGGGTTTTCTAACATGCTGGCACCAAAGAAAACGAGTTCTATGGGAGGGTAACTATTTTATCCACTCATAAACGGTATTTATTTATTTACTTGGTACGAATGTATATGTAGTATGACAGTATATTGGTTTTCAAGCAGTAATAAAGGCATTATAAGCATTGTTTCACTCACTAACTAATCACCATACCTGACCTATTTTTGCCACACTACCTGATCATTATTTCTGGCTGTTTCTTCTTCTAATGCTATGTAAACATTGTCCTCCACATTGTCATCGATTGGGGAATCACTCTGGCCCTGAATAACTTTACTAGCCAGGTCACTGGTAACAGGTCCTTTGCCAAGACAATGTCGTGAGGGGGGGAGGGGGGAGGTTATGCAGTGTAAGGCATTGTCCCAGCTTGGTATCTTGTACAGGAGTAGAGGAAGGTGTCCCGTGTATACATACGAAAAATCACGTGCGAAAATTGAAAATTGTGCAAATTAGCGACCTTGCAATTGCACGACGTACTGGTACGTCGCCGGGACTGGCAAATGCAAATCGTTGCAACGTACCCATACGTCGACGGGATGGGGCGGGTTAAGACACGGGACAGTGCGAGCTTGACTCATTCCTGTAAAGATACAATTAGGTAAGAATTAGGTAAGAATACACACACACAATCTCACTGAGGTCAATACATGCTAATCTCAATAAACACATTTTCAATACCTTCATAGGTAACAGTAGCTTTACAAAGCTACATCATTTTATTTGTATTCATAGTCAGATTCAGTAATTTTTTTTCTTACAGTAATACGTTTGGTGTTTATTTTCCTGAGCCATTTCATAAGTATCATGAGAGATAGAGAGAGAGAGAGAGAGAGAGAGAGAGAGAGAGAGAGAGAGAGGGAGGGAGGGCGAGAGAGACCCGGAAAGTAATGGATTACATTATTGGAGAATGAACCGAATATTAGTTAACGACGGAAAAAAAGAAAGATAAAACCAAACCCCATGAGAAAATAATACTTGTACCATGCCACTACAATTAAATCGTGTAAAGTGTGAACGAAATTAATCATAGTAAAATGACAATATAAACAAATCATAATTATCATTAGGCTTGCTTCTGTCCTTAACTGTTGTCCGTATGCGTCCAGTAGCGCCTTACTTTTGTTATCAGTGTCGTTCAGGTTTATCTCTAATAAATTAAAAGGGACATATTTATCACTAAATATATCATTGCATTAATCTGCAGCCGTATAATTCTGTATCTTACAAATAAATGAGGAGGTTGGTAGGAATGCAAATTCACTTTGGCGCACGTTCAAACACGATGGAGATTGACCAATCACTGCCCAAGGACACGGCGCGGTGTTACCAATTCCGCCTGTCCTCAGCTGGCAAAATCAATGCGTCAGACTCCGTGGAACCGAGTATGGTTGAGAATCTCTGTCACTGAATTACTAGATGTAGCGTTTGCTTTATGTACAACATACTACGTGCAGCTTACGAGCTCTCTGGTGTGCTGAGGGTTCATCAGTAACCCTAGAAATATATGGTATGGCCATCATTAACCCTTGTGTCTTCATCGTGTTATCTGGTTAGTTCTTCAGGCTTTTCTCTATAATGTTGGAGTTGGAGTTTCAGAGCTTAAAACCCAGGCGGAGGATTTGGAGTTGAAAGGTGAATCCAGTAACCAGTACATATTACAACAGTAGGCCTTAACTAGGGAAGAAAGGGCTCAAGCAAGACAGTTGGAGAAGCAGAAGACAGAGGCCAAAGCTGAAGCTAAGAGAATAGAGGCTGAGAAGCAGAAGATGGAGGCCGAAGCTGAAGCTAAGAGAATAAGGGCTGAGAAAGAAAAGACTAAATTAGCACATGATTTAAAGGTGGTCAAGTTAAATCAGAGAGGAACTTTAGAACTAAGTGCTAGTTGTGTAAAACAACCATGCCTGCCAGAATATAAAGATGGTAAAGATATGTATTCTTACCTGGCAAGATTTGAGAGAATAGCCAGTCTTCTAGGAATTTCTTCATAATCTTATACTGTAATGTCGGGGAGTTTGTTGACGGGTAAGTCTGTTGATATTAATACCTCGTTGTCCGCAGAAGTAACTGCTGATTACCCTCAACTAAAACAAGCATTATTGCAGGGGTTTAACAAGACTCCTAGTGGGTATAGGCATGATTTTTAGGACAGCCAAAATTATAGTTGGTGAGACTTATCAACATTTTAGTATCCATCTGGGTCGGTTGTTTGATCACTGGATAGACGGATGAGAATTTAAGAAAACTTATGATGATCTTCGGTCGTTCATGATCTTGGATCAGTTCACTTCTTCTTTAACTCCAGAACTGAGGATGTTTGTAAAGGAGCACTATGTTAAAATGCTCGAGGATACTTTAAAGTTGGCAGACAACTGGGCATCTGCTCATAATGCATACCCCAAAACAAACCTATCAGACAAAAGTGCGAAGCAGGACAATAAACCTTTTAATCCCATTTCACACAGAGAAACTAACCCAACGTTCAGGATGTCATAACTGTGGTAAAGTAGGTCATATAAAAACTAGATGTCCTCGGAATCCAGCGGCCTTTAAAGAACCCATTACCACACTTGCAATACGATTATGTTTTGACAATTCCTCCCCTAGAGATTACAGTGTTGCTGGAACAGTTAATGGTTCTAGGGTATCGACGATCCACCGGAATAGAGCATGCACTTGTTTACTGGTCTCTGAGGTGGTTCTTCCTGTTGCTGACCCTTCATTATATAACGTAAGAAGGCCAGAGTTATGGATTATTTAGGACGTGTTGACTATTTTTCATTAGTTAGGTGTTACATTAGTTGTCCCTATCAAGAAGGTTGGCTTGAGGATGTCCGTGCTCGTTTAAAGTTTTGCAGTGTCCTTATTGGTAATGTCAAAGGTGCATCTCATCCAGACAATCTTGATTCACCTGTATGTCCCACCTACAGAAAAGTTCAGTCTGTCCACATTAGAACTCAGAAGGCAAAAACAATCCATCCTCTTGTACTGCCAAAACTAGAACCCCTTAACATTACCCCAACAGAGTTTTCCGAAGTGCAAACCTCGTGCCGTTTTTATCTTCTGTTAGAGACAAAGTAAAGACTGGAGAAAGTATTTCTGCACGAGATGGATCAGTTTACGAATTTGAGGAAGCTCAGGGTTCGTTGTACCATACTATCCTCCAGTCTAGACACAAGGAAAAGACAGAAAAATCTTTAGTCATTCCCTCAGAGTGCTGTAAGATAGTTACTTCAGTAGCACATGAGAGCCCTCTAGCAGGTCATTTCTCCCACTGTAAAACCTTGATGAGAGTAACTGGCCAATTTTATTGGTCCAATACCATAAGTGATGTCAAAGATTTTTGTAAATCCTATGAAAAGTGTCAACGTATGTCCCCCAAAGGTAGGGTTAAGCCCGTGCCACTACAACAGCTACCTAATGCTACTGAACCTTTTTCCAGAGTAGCTACTGATCTAGTTGGTCCATTGTGTTCCCCCACCTCTGAAGGCCATAGATACATACTGACTCTCATTGACTTTGTTAAAGGAATTCCTGAAGCTCTACCCCTGAAGGAAATAGATTCTGTATCTGTTGCTGACTCTATTGGTAATCTTTTCCAGGGTAGGTATCCCTAAAAAGATTCTGTCAGATAGTGGTACCCAGTTTACTTCACAGCTGATGGGTGAACTTCACAAACTGTTGGGAGTAAAACCAGTATTTACTATTCCATACCATGCATGTGGAAATGGTAGGATTGAAAGGTTTCATTCTACTCTGAAGTCCTACTTACGTAAGCTATGCTCGGATAAACCTCGTGAGTGGCACTGCTACCTAGTGCCTACCTAATTTGCCCTTAGAGAAATCCCTAGTGATCGGACGGGTTTTGCAGCTTTTGAGTTGTTGTACGGCCGTGCAGTACACGGACCTCTGGCTGTGTTACGAGACCTGTGAGAAGATAGGAGAGTGCCTGAAGATAACCGGACCTCCTTTTAGTATGTCCTGGAACTGTTAGATGCTTTTCCTCTAACACCAGATGGTTGTGTTCAATTTTCAGACATAGATGAACATTCAGATTTTGATGGTCCAGAATTTCTACGAGTTTAACTCGGGAACAGTGAAGGAATACAAAAGATCTAATATCTTCCTTCCCAAAGGTATTTTCACAGAACCAGGATGTGCTTCGTTGTTGAAGCATAATATAACTCTGATCACATCTGAGTGAATAACTCCAACGATTTACCCAATTCCTACTCACTTACAGAAACATTTTGAACAAGAAGTAGACAAGCTTTACGAGCAAAGAATAATTACTTTCAGACTCTTCGCAGTGTTCACCTGTAGTGATGGTCAGGAAGCCAGATGGTATTTATAGAATGGCTGTTGATTATAGGGCTTTGGATGCAATTACGAAGTTTCATGCTGAGCCTGCCTGCACAGTTGAGGAAGACCACATAGGTTTAGTGGAGCTAATTATTTTTCAGAGCTAGATCTCACTAAGGCCTACTACCAGGTGTCTCTTACTGAACGGGCAAGGCCTGTGATTGCCTTCCCTGCCCATCGTGGGTTGATGGAGTTTTGCAGAATGCCCTTTGGTCTTGTTACGGCTTGTGCTACATACATCAGGGTGATGAGGTTGGTTTTAACTGGCCTGCCCAATGTTGCATTTTATTTTGATAATGTTTTTATATATTCAAAGACTTGGGAGAAACACTTGGACTCCATCAAAGCAGTTTTGGAGTGACTACATGTGCATAATTTAACACTGAAACCAAGTAAATGTAGGTTTGGTTTTCAGGAGATTAAACATTTGGGATTCATAGTTGATGGAACATATCTAAAGCCACTGTATGAAAAGGTTGAGTTATTGATGAACGCACCTCCACCTAAAACGAAGAAAATTCTTCGATCCTTCCTTGGTTTGACTTCATTCTACAGAATGTTTATTCCTCAAGCTTCAGACCTTTCTAGTTCCTTGTCTGATTTGTTGAAGAAAGATGTCAGAGAACCACTTGTATGGAATGAGGAATTGTTGGACAAGTTTAAAGACCTTAAGTTGGTTCTACCAAGTGATCCAGTTTTAAAATTGCCTGATGCTAATATCCCATTTGTCATCAGAACCGATGCTTCGGAATGCAGACTTGGTGCTGTTCTGTTACAATACCTTGACGATATTCCTTTTCCGGTTGCCTATGCCAGTCGCAAACTTCTGAATATGGAAAAAAGGTAATCCACCTTTGGTGTAAAAAGTTTGAATATTATCTTTTGGGGAAAGAATTCATTGTAGAAGTTGATCATAGACCCTTGGTTTACTTAGATAAAGCAAAAACCCTTAATAATAGGTTAACAAGGTGGGCCTTGAATTTACAGTCTTTCAGATTCAGGTTAGCTCATGTTGCTGTGACTTATAATGCTGGAGCAGATTTTCTGAGCAGGGCTGAAAAATAAGGATAATTCTTGGATATCTATCTGTGACAGATACTTGTTGGTGGAGAGCTTTATTGGTAAATCCTGGCAATGGAATGAATTCAAAGGAAATTAGGGTACTCGGATTATATATAAATTTTTGTTGGTTCGAATCTTTTTACTATTGGTTCTTTTACTCGAAACTTGCTTGCTTGCAGTGCCTGAATCTTCGAGTTTAGTGAAGCATGGTTCGTGTTGAATACTGGATCGAGTCACACTATTCGATGCTTTAACTATGGTTTTTTCGAGCTGAAGGAGATGATATGAAATTCTATTTTCTATGGTTATTCAGTCGTCTCTGGATAACCACCAAGGATTCTACTCCTGTCAAGCGTCGGGCAGAGAGACATCTGGTGGTTACTGCTGAAACAAGACTCCCGGTACGGGAGCAGAGAGAATCACTTGTGGGAATCTAGGGCTGTAGCAGACCCTGCTGGTGAAGACCCTGCTGCTGGAACCAGTGCAAGGTGGTGACTCGGAACACCTTGCTGCTGACTAGGCTGTAGTGATAGACATCAATCTTCAGCACATCCTCCCTTTTGTATATTTTTTTTGTTATTATTCAAATCATATATATATATATATATATATATATATATATATATATATATATATATATATATTCCATTCTTTGATTATTTATTGTAATAAATTTTGTATTTTTTTTTATCTTGTCTCACTACTCCTCTTGGGGTTTTCTGACATCCTATAGGACCATGGTATTCACACATACCTAATAGAGAGGTACGTCAACTTGTTCTTCCTGTTGATTTAAGACCTGTAGTACTGCACATCATCGGTATTTGAGACTAGCACGTCAATTATTTTATTGGCGTACTCTGCTTAAGAATATCAATGTTCATTGTGATTCCTGTTTTCCCTGTAATCATCATAAAGGCTCAGCCGGATTACCTGCTCCACTTTTGCAATATCCAGTTCCATCACGTCCATGGGAAACCGTTTCTTTTGACCTCCTTAAATTGCCTCTTATGGAGTCTGGTGCATAGTATTTGTTTGTGGCAGTTAATCATTTCTCACGTCACTGTGTTCCCGCAACTCTCCAAGACAAGACTGCTAAAAGTATTGCACGTGCCATCATTAATCACATCATTTATCCATTCACTACACGTCCACTGTTATTAAAGATAATGGCTCAGAGTTTAACAATAATTTTGTTGTTGAGATTTGTGAGCAGTATAACATCAATAAATGTAATGTTTTATCCGACAATTCAGCATCCAGTGGCCTTGTCGAAAGGTAAAATCGTAAGGTTCTGGAGTGCTTGAGGTACTTAAGTTTCTCAAAGCACCTGCTGGGATGAGTGGATACCGCAAGTTGCGGCCTCAATCAATAGTTCCATTAATAAATCCATTGGCGAAACTCCGTTCTTTGTCTCTTATGGATTCGATAAAAAATTGCCCTATTCAATGCCATTACCGAAAATTAGTCCACTCTATAATTTGGATGATTATGTGAATGTGAAAATGAAAGACTTCCAGATAATACACCAGTATGTAAAGGCTAACCTGGCCTTATCGAAAGAGGATATGATACAACGCGAGCATAAGTCTGCATCGCCTATCAGCATTAACGTTGGGTACTTATTATTTGCTCGTTCATATACACGTAGTTCAACTGTAAATTGGATGATAAATTTACAGACCCACACCATGTGATATCTCCTAACGGTTACAAATTTGAAATGAAGGACTTGTTATCATATGAGAGTAAGTGGGTACATGCAAACGATCTTAAGGGAACTCCCAAGTATTTCGAATGGGAGGAAAATCAGGAAAATGCTTCTTCTTCTTCTTCTTCTTCTGCCCTTGCTTCTCCATCACCTCCTATTCTGCCTGTTAATGAGTACAGACGAAAGCTTCGCTCAGCAACTAGCCCAACTGTTCGTTGTGTCTGTTCCTTTACCTGTCAGGACTACTTAGCTGATTTGAACATTAATCCAGATTCATTTTATAAGTAAGATGTTGTGGAAAGAGCAGATAACCTTGCTGGCACAAGTTGTCCTTGACTGATATGTGGATGATAGGTAGATTATTCCAAATAGTTACATCATTGTTATTAGGTAATGTTATGATATATATTATAATGTTACGTATCTGTTACCAGACAGTAACATAAGTCACAACAAAAAACGAACAAACGTAAAGAAAAGCAAGTCTAAAATTCACATAGGAGGCATGTTGGGAAATGAGCGTATCTTGATACCAGCTGTATGTGAGGATCAAAACGTTTCCTTATTTTTAGACACAGACTCTCCGGTGAACTTAATAACACAAGAAGAAATAAATAGAATTTTTAGAAATAAGAAGAAAGTAACTTTTCTAGACGAATCCGATTTAGACTTGTATACAGTAGATGGCAAACAAATCACAGTAAAAGGTATGATACGGTTAAACATCAGTTTTACACAGACTACAAGACCAGTCTCTGCATTTTTCTATATCGTTGAAAACTTAGCAATTAAAGCTCATAGGTTACTGGGCTTAAGATGCATGAGAACAGAGAAAATAACTTTACTCCCACAAATGAATGGAATAGACTTTGATAATGAATTCATAGAGGAAATACCATCAGAGTCCTCACCGATTAGTAAAAGGGAACCAAAAAGAATTGGTAACATTAAAAGCTTAAACAAACATACACAAACAGATGAGCGTATAGATCAACTCACACCACCATCCCCAGCCTCCATGATTAGAGACCCAGGTAACGGTACTGATTTATCAGTTTTTCCAGCCCATCTCACCAATGATTTAGTTATACCACCTAACTCCTATATGAAAGTTACCATAAAGAGCAAATTACGGAGTAGTACAGTTCTTGTCTTAGAAGAATTATGTAAAGTAAAAGGATTGTCAGTAGAAAACGCATTATGTCAGATGAACGATGAAGGGCAAACTCAAATATTCATAATTAATCACATGAATGGGGAAGTACAGTTGAAAAAGGGGACTTGCATCGTTAATATTGAAAAATGTCCCGCCCCTGTAATGGTAATAGTTTTAGCTGGAGTGACAAGTGAGATAAAATCTACGGATAGAGAAAGCATAAAAGAGAATTTAATTCACTCAGGTGGATTTGATGAAGAAAATGATTTGTTAACCCTTGTTGGAAAAACACAGGGACACCGTAGCATTGCCCGGAGAACAATTAGGGTGTACTAACCTGATTAATCACAAGATTATGTGCACCCAAATACACGACCAATTTTCATACCTGCCTACGGAATCCCACAATCTCAGTGTACACTCGCAAATCAATATGTCGATGAAATGTTGAAATTTGGAATTATTGAGCCATCAGTCTCCCCGTGGAATGTCCCATTATTCTTTGTGCCCAAACGAAATGGAGAAATGCGTGCAGTAGTAGATTACCGTAAACTAAACTATCACACAGTCCCATGCCATTGCAAGCGACATCCTATAGAATATTGGACCAGAAAATAATGTATTTTCCATGATCGATCTGCTAAGTGGTTATTATCCAATTCCTGTAGATCAGGAGTCACGTAAATACACTGCCTTTTCCACAAATAGAGGACACTCTCAGTATAGAAGGATGCCAATGAGTCTGAAGACAGCCCCAGGCACATTCCAGCATCTTATGAATTACGTATTGTCCGGAATTTTAGGACAAGGAATATTTGTTTATCTTGGCGATATTATCATCGCAACGAAAGATATCACAGAACATCTCCAGAAATTAGATCTACTCTTACAAAAGCTTGGTGATGGTGGTTTAAAAATTAAGCTTTCTAAATGCAAATTTTGCTCTAAGGAAATAAATTTCTTAGGCCACAAATTAAATTCTAATGGTATTCACACCACTGATGACAAAATACAGGCAGTGAGAGATTTTCCTGAACCCACTACGAATGACGAAGTTAGACAATCTTTAGGTCTAGCTGGGTTAGGTCATTCGTACAACAATTCTCTCATATAGCCTTTCCTCTATTCCAACGACTCATAAAAGATACTATATTCCAATGGGAAGAAGAACAAAAACAATCATTTAGCAAGTTAAAAAATTAGACTAGCAAATGCACCTTGTTTGGCATATCCGGATTTCACAGAATCATTTATTTTCTGTACAGATGCATCAGTTAAAGGATTAGGGGTTGTACTGATGTAAGAAGATAAAAGAGGACAGAATCAACTAATTGCATTTGCCAGCAGACAAATAAAAGGTGCAGGGAAAAATTATTGCACTACAGACTTAGAGACACTTGCAGTGCTTTTTGCATTACAAACGTTTCGATATTTGGTATATGGTTACGAAATACACTTATTCACCGACCATAAACCGCTAGTGGGTATGTTTAAAGAAAAACTTCTCTGGGAGGAGAGCAAGATGGAAATGTACTGTACAGTCGAAAACTACAATGTACATATTCATTATATACAAGGCAAAATGAACCTAGTAGCCGAAGTATTATCTAGGAACCCGAACACAATTCAGGTCGCGGCATTAGATCTCAAAGAAGACATCCCAAACCATGATGAAATCGCAAAAGCACAAAGACTTGATCCAACATGGTCTAAAGTTATATACACGTTAGAAAGTGGAGATGGCATACAATTTCCCAAACTACGTGTACCACTCGAACAATTCACAATAGTCAATAATACTTTATACAAGATCAACCCAGGACAACCAAAACGCCGGAGAAATAATAACCAATTGGTAGTACCTAATGACATGATACCCCAAGTATTACGAACGATACATGATAGCCCACATGCAGGACATCCTGGAAACGATAGGACATTCAACCAAGCCCAGTTGTTATATTACTGGCCATCATTACGAAAAGATATAAACAATCATATAGACAGATGCGAATCATGTGCAAAACACAAAGGATACCCAATTTCACCTGCACCGATGGGTAATTACCCTGTACCACATCAACCATGGGACGTTGTCGCTGTTGACTTACTCAAGATGCCATTATCATACAATAATAACCAATACCTATTCGTAGCAATGGATAATTTTTCGCGTTATGTAATTTTAGCCCCAATTAAAGATAAAACAGCAGAAACAGTAGCAAAGGCATTAATAGATAATGTACTATGTCGTTTTCCCACCCCAAAGGTACTAATAAGTGATAATGGAGGAGAAATTAATTCTGATATCTTACAAGAAATATGTACACAATACAATATAAAAAAGATTAACGTTTTAGCCTATCATCCAGCATCTAATGGGTTAGCAGAGAGACAAAACAAAAAAGTATTAGATGTGCGACGAAACATTCTCAATGAAAATTATGCAAACTGGGATGATTGGATTCCCAGAGTAGAAGCCTCAATTAATGGATCTATAAATAAATCCATAGGTGACACAAAACATTTCATTATATATGGGACAGATAAAAAACTACCATATGAGCTCCTAGAAAGTGACAGTCTGCCCATATACAGTTACGATGATTAAACTCCTTTTACGTGAATTCCAGGACATACACAAAAGAGTAAAAAAACAATTAACGATGTCCAAGGAAGAAATGACGAAGGCATTTAATAGAAAGGTAAGAGACTCGCCTATCAGCTTAGAAGACATTGTTTATGGTACCATTCATACGAGAGACAATAAATTATCCCCAAAATTTGAGGGCCCATACAGAGTAAATATCATAAAAGCAAACAAAGTTTTAATAAGGTCACTGTCAAGTGGCGAAGAGAAACAAGTTCATATTGACCATTTAAAACGAGTTTCAAGGGAACTATCCAATAATTATACAGCCTCGGATACAACCGAACGTAACTCATGAAGCCAATAAAGAAAAACAATAATTACAAAAATAAATTAAGGTCATATACCAATCAAACATAGGTGCAACTGTTCCAATAAAATCTACAGTACATCATTTACGAGATTTAAATATCGATTGTAACTCCTTCTATAAATGAAATAACAATCAAGTTATTGTTCTACGTTAGTCAACCGTAACGCACATCATCACTATCATCGACCACAGCATGACCATATTAGAAAATTAATAGAATTTTTTTGTCGGTAGGTAACGATGAAGGGACTTATGGTATGGATTCTCCTCTACATAGCAAGAGGATATGTTCACTTAGACCCCCAACACATAGTACGACAAGGATGCCTCATAGCTCCAACGGCCACGACGTCAATCGTATAAGATGTCATGAGTACTGAAATCAGTCTGGATTATTTATATGAACTACCTTCATATCTAGAAAACATCGCGAGACCATGAGAACCCTGGATTTCATGATAGGAGGCTATGTTTCACAAGCACATAACACAAAGGAAGTGGATGAAATAGTGAAGTCAGCGAAATGGAAAATAGAACAGGCTAAGTCAACTATGCTCATCATGATCCATGATCTCCCATCTCATGGAACGGAGGTATTGAGCGACAAGAACATCACACGTACTCGCCAAAAGCGCGGTTTGTTCGACCTGGATGGTGCAGTTCTTGGGAACATCTTTGGATTGGCTACAGAAGACCTTCAAGAAATAAACAACAAATATAATAAAATAGCTCAGGTACTAACATACCAAGATAAATTCATCGCAGGACATAACTCAGCAATGAAGACAATCGTGAAAAATCTGAAATAGGCGGAAAACATAGCTCTCGAAAGTGTAGATAAAATAAACAATATGGAAGGTAACGTAACACTTTTCCAACACTCCTCCATCATCACGGAACACACTGACACAATTCTACTCCAATCAGACAATACTAGATTTCGCTACAGGGCACTTATGCAAGGAATTTCGAATGTCGGTGATGGCAAGATCACAAATGACTTACTTCCAGTTCATGAGCTACGTCAGATAATTAGTCAAGGCATACATAAACATAAATTGAAGCCTTTGTTCCGAAGTAGGGAATTCATGCAATATCATCAATATTTAGAAACACCAACATCAGTAGTAGTTCATGTACCATTCATAACTGACGACCTGTTCACAGTATACGATATACACCCCTTCCCTTCTAAGAATAATTACACTTTGGTCATCATCAACATCAACACAGACACCGAACTCATCATGGTCTCCAAGAGACGGAACACTGTCACTTTCACAAGTAAATGAACAATTGAAGGAAAGTGCCGCACATCCTTGCATGCTGTTCACCTTTGTCCTGCGTACATTTTCACGTTTCAACCTACTGAAACAGGCCCATGTGAAATAGCTATCATAAGAAATCACAATATTCATAATCACTGCAACTTCACTTTTGCTCCAGATAAGCTTGTACACCATCAGTGCATCGGACACTCACATTTTTTTTTTATTTCACTCATAACACATCAGTTTACATAGTCTGTCCAGATATACCACCATCTCATACTTCAGCATCAGGATTACACATTGCACCAGACTACTGTGTGGTATTTACACCATCCATGTCCACTGTCTCCACCATCAATCACTACGCTATCCTCAAGCATACACACAAACATTTCCACCCACTACCTAATATCGACTTAAACATGAGCACAAGTATTAAGTTGACTTCACCTAAGTTTGAAACTATGCAATTGATCAATGAAACAATGAAGCCCTGGGAAGATTTGAGTTTGAGTATGTTCAACCCATATTATGTGTATAGCCTGCACCTACCGTCTTTATAATCTGTATTGTATTTGCAGTAATGCTGTTCGCAATGCACAGAATGCATGCAAGAATTGCAAATTTGGAGTCAGTATTTAGTGGGGGTAGAGTAAGCATTCAAGTTAACCCCCCTGAATGAAGTGTACATATATTGTATATAGTATTAATTTTATATATATAAAAAAAGAAGAAGAATGACACATGATATAGAAGTATACCAGTATCATTATCTCTATATGAAATATTAATAGCTCTTACCATAATCGTAACTTTGAACTTTTTTTTTTTTTTGCGTATATGCATTTTACTATTATACATACACATCTTACAAAATGTCATACAATAACCATTTTAACTATATTGCATATATTGAATTATGTATACAACTTGTTTAAAATGTAATATTACTGGATCATTACAATATTACAATGAATATTATATCTATACAATATTATAATCAATATTATTTATTAAGAGTGAAGAAGAATATTATGTATTAATAGATTAGTTTATGTCAATGATGACTGCTGTCGGAGGACCACCAGCTGCGTGACCAAGCGATGTCAGGACTCTAAAATATCTTAATACATAATAGCTAGCAACATCCATATATAGTCTAGAGGTTAGGTCAATGTCAAACCTAGGGGCCAAAAGAATATGACGTTAGCACCTCTCCAGAATGTCTCATACCAGCACAATAGCCCACAAACAGCACCTCATGACAATACACACACATACACACATATACACACACAGGCTTCTAGAACATTTCAACAACAGTATTGCACATGTGACACGACCCCTGTTAAACGAGAATGTAGGAATCAGAGCTCAGAAAGGGACTGGCCGTAGAACCAGCAGGTACTGGAGAAAGCAAATAAGAAGAGGGGTCCGACTAGACTTAGTATATTAAGTCCCTGTATAATACATACGCTGCTCAACTTAGACTTTCTTTGAAGATAATAAATCAAGATCAACTCCCTGTATTCATCTTTAACTCCTCTTGTTCTTCAATCACCAAAATAACTTTAAACAAAACTCAAGACTCGCCTATTACAAGATTAAACAGTTACATATATATAAATGGTGGCTACGAAGTTCCAACACTATCACTGCCACGGGTTATGAGTATAGGCGTATGAATTACGGACTGTAACTGTTCCATCTAGAACTGACTGGTTCACTGCTGTTCACATACTGGCTAAGTAACTCATTATTCATATCAATACTTAGTGTTCATCATGACACAAGTATGCAATGTTCTCTTTTCTTGACATCAAATGTCATAAAGCACTGCTGGGATAAGTAGGACAGGCGCTACCAAACCCGCTCAGTGTATCCTGTGATTTGATTTTTTCTATATTTCTACTTCCTTCAGACTGTTTTATTCAATTTCGGATCGGCCTATTGTACTTAAGCGGGTAATTCAGGCAGTATCTAATGCCTCGAGCTTGTAAACTCTCCTTGAGTCTAAGTGATGTCGTCTGGAAGCAGCAAGACTCAAGCTGGCAACTAAATATGTCGTCATACTGACGAGGTCAAGTGTAGTCAGAGATGCATATTTATTACATCTTCATCAAATTGTAATGCAAATGAACTTTGATGACTACGGTATGGTCTGTGGATGTGATCACTAATCCAACAAACGTCCAAATGTTAGTTTTGGCTTTCATTCATTACTACCAGCATGGCCGCCACCATCTGCCACAATGATTTCGTTCACATAATGACATGGTCTTGTGTGATCTTGAATATCATACTTAAATGTATATAAACTACCGAAAAAGCAGGTTCTTAAAAGGTTAGTTATTATAACTGACAGCGAACGATATAACATACCTGAGGAAAACCATAAGAGATAGAAGCTTTACTATGTCATTTCCCATTCCAGGTCCATGCTAAATTTAAGACTGACACCAGGAGAACATGTTCACCTGCAGGAAATCGTTATCATTCCAAGTGTAATTTCCTTCCTTGTGATAACGACCTTATCATTCAATCTTGTAAATATCAGACAGCTTTATTCAAGATTCGTGACACCACTGGGAAGTGTGGGATTAAAGGAGATACCATTAGATCCCTTTCAATAAAAGATGTACTTACAAACCTGAGCAAAGTCACGCGATGTTTGCAGCAATGTACTAGAATGGCCACGATTGTAATGAATGGGTTGATCACCATAATCATGATCATGATCATCATAATCATTGTTGTCCTCTTCATCGCCATTGTCGGAATGACCTCGTCTACATTACAATGATCTGCATTTTTACTGTCATCACCATGGAGAGACAGAACGCACAAGGGTATGAGAGAAATTAGGATAAAACAAAACAGACATATAGGGCTGGTGTCGGTACTGTCAAAGGTGAGGGAGTGTGGTCATTAATTTGCACTTTGGCAAAAGGGTGTGGAAAGTTACTCCACTTTGTACAATGTTAGTGAATTCGTGAGAGCAGTGTGTCAGGGAGAGCACCAAGACTAACGACATGCATAAATTATTAATCATTCTGGATGTCAGGTATATTAATTCTTTGATAAGTGTGAGCAGTTCGGACGACTGAGACTGTAACTGAGTGTGGTGAGTTGTCATATGGCTGAGTGTGGAGTTCATTGTTTAGAAGATAACGATATGAATGGACCCGTATTTTGGCGGTAGATTCGCTTTGTTGGTACTCTTATTTGCCAGTAAGAGTGAACCGTCAGTGCTTCATTATTAATACTCCTCTTGAATCCAACCCCCAAAGCAGTGAGTCTCTCTCCAGCACACGATGAAGTAGCAGCTCCTAACTCTACTGGAGGGTGAAGTAATTATGCTATTAGCGTAAACCACAATGTTGGTGTGTTTTATAGCTGCCCAGTGATATGAGTCTCATTTTCGTGTGCTAGGAAGCAGATGTAATGACTGCCGGAAAATAGTCTGCTTGGTGATATTAAAGATAATTTAAATACTGATCAGGGCAGTGTGAGCCGTGTGTTGGGTGCAGCTCGTTTCACCCCAGAGTTCCTTGTCCTGGCCTTGTCTTGATCCTTGACCTGAACCTGCTCCTGGTTCTGGTCCTTGTCCTAGTCTGTAGTCAGTTGTGAGGCCTTTATCCAGTGGCCACTGTGCATGAGAGCTACGCGAACCCACATCTCCTGATGAGAATGCCAGAGTTACCCTGCAGCCATTGAGAAACCACCTTATGTTTGAGGAAGCCTGCGCCTGTTCAGCAGCTGTGTGAGTGCCAGGTGGACGGGGACTGGTGATATGGTGCCCGCCCCTATTATTGTACTCCTGTGAGCGCCAGGTGGACGGGGAGTGGTGTTATTGCGACCGCCTCTCCTATTGTACTCCTGGACTTACTGGCTGTCAGTACATGGACCTCGCCACAGTACTATCACTACGAATAGCTGAATTTACTTCTAGTGGGATGCTGAACTTATACAAGTACCTCAGTCATACGCCTTAACCATTATATCTAGTATTTTGTTTGAATGAGATGCATGGTGAGAAAGAGTGGTGAGTGCTTGATTGGTGAGTGCTTGATTGGTGAATGCTACTTGTAGGTTAAGATGATCAAGATGTGTATTATTTTGTAATAATACAGTCAAAAGAACCTTTGTTCTGTATCTAATCCTTATATCAAGTAAGAAGAGTATCAATTCATTTGGGTTTTTGGATTAATTAGTAGTTAATCAATTCCCTGAAATCGTAGAATCTCGCATATTATGGATATTTCATTTACAAAGGAGAGTGTCTTGAGTGTGTACAGGAGTTTTGTCATTTTTATTTGGGGGACATGCTATGTGCTGGAGGTGGGGCTGAAAATAAACTGTGACTAGTGGAAAGAGTAGTTGGAGAAAGTTCAGGGAGATGTTATCTCTCCTAACACTGAAAAGACTGTCCCTCCGTACTAAATGATCATTGTATGCGGCATTTGTTAAGTGAATAATGCTATATTGCAGTGAGACCTGTGCAGTAAAGGATAAAAAGTTCATGGCAAAAACGTGCAAAAATGACAATGATTAGATGAATGTATAGTACGTCAAGAAATGTGAGGCCTAAGGGGATTCTTTTTTATGCAAAAAAGAAGGAACTAAAGGACTGGAACCTGCAAAACTCTTCCCTCAAAAAAAAAAAAAAAAAAAAAAAAAAAAAAAAGCAGAGAGCCAAATTCAAGATTTGTTCGTTTCGAGATGCCATGACACACTCCGTTTGTAAGACTGGAGATCATAGGCAGTAGGAAATACAGAGGGAGAGTTCCAGAGGTAACCTGTTGCATACACGGAGGACTGGGAGTAACGATTAACTCTAGCATTAGAGAGATGGACAGAAAATGAATGAGAGTTTCTTACCAGACGGGTGCTAAGCACCCATCATAGTGATGGAGGAATGGAAGTAGCGTGTTCAGAAAAGCAGTGACCACTGAAGTAACGGTAGAAAAAGAGATACTCGTAAAGATGCAACAGTGCGAAGATGAAGGCACAGATAGAAGGATAGAAACCGTACGAGGGCAGTTTGGAGATTAAAGATTTATGCCACACTCGATCGAAAGCCTATGAGATGTCAATGTAATGACAAAGCTTTCGCCAAAGTCCCGAAAGGAGGATGACCAGGAGCCTGAAAGGTAAGTGAGAAGGCTGCCATGGAGCATCCGTGGCGGAATCCACAATGACGATCGGAAAGAGGTTGTGATAAGAAGGGTGCTTTATTTATTTATTTATTTATTTATTTTTTGTGTGTGTGTGAAGAACAGACTCAAAAACTTTTTTAAATACTGGATGTTAAAGCTACTGGGCGATTGTCAGAGGTATGGGAATGGTCATCCTTCTTTAGTACAGGTTGAATGAGACCAAACTTCCAACAAGAAGGAATAATACAAGTTGACAAAGACGAAAGAGTTCTAAGCAGGTGTAAGCACAGAAGCACAGTTCTTGAGGACAACAGGAGGGACCTCATGAGACCCATATGCCTTGCTGGTACTGAGGTCAGTGATGACAGAAAATACATTAACTGAAGACATTTTAATGTCAGTCATGAGGAAGTCAGAGGATGGAAGGATGGAGGAACAGCGCCAAAATCGTCAGAGATGGAATTGGAGGAGAAAGTCTGAGCAATGAGTTCTGCCATATCAGTAAAGAAATAGCTACAGAGCCATCGGAGTGGGAAAGAGGAGGGAAATATGATGAGGTAAAGTTATTAGAAAGGTATTTGTCAAGGTGCCAGAAGGAGCGGGAAGAATTTGAGTTGGAGAGTCCAGAGCAATTAGAACAAATGAAATCATTCTTAACAGAGCGAAGAACAGACTTAGCACGTTTCCGGGCAGAAACATGGAAGAGATTAGATTCAGGGGTGGGCTGGCTCAGGTAACTTTTGTAGGCCGTCTCCTTGTTGTGGATAGCATAGGAACACGCGTGATTAAACCAAGGTTGCGATTGAAAAGTTAATAGGAAGGATGGGACTTGAATCTGTTGGTCCTGTGATGAGGAGAGGTCGATTGAGACGGTTTGGGTATGTTGAAAGGATTAAGGATGACAGATGGGTGCGGAGAATAAGAAGTTTGAATTTTGGAGGCGAGGGGTGTGAGAAGCAGACCATAAAAGACCTTGGATGAGGTCACTGAATGTGACCTCGTGGATATGGCACAAAATAGGGAGGCTGCCATAGATCGGGCAACGTGAAGAGCCGCCATTAGGTGATCGAAGACGAAGCAAGCAAGCATATTTGAGCCTTTATAAACTACAGTCTACGACGATCAAAGGAGGATCGGAATATGCAATACTTCATCATCATCATTATCATCATCGTCCCCGTCGTCGGAGGTACCCCCATCTGGATCCTCATGATCATTTATTAATGTCACTCTCATGATGGGAGGGGTGCAATATAAAGTACTCCATCATAATTATCGACATAATGGCTCTATATACATCATCATTACCGTCAACATCATCTTATCATCATGATCATTACCACCATCATCATCATAATCTTATCATCACCATCATCTTCGTCATGGTGAGGAGCGTCATATTTTTCAGAAACCTCTTCCTTCTGCCTGGCCCTCCATTTCCTGTCACCCAGCTAAAAGGTTGGAGGCAACGGTGTTAACTTATGTGTGTTAAGGGAAAGGAGAGAGAGAGAGAGAGAGAGAGAGAGAGAGAGAGTGTACAAATGAGTACATACGAAGCATAGATAGCAGAAGGCCAATTTTCCTATAACTAGGTTATCTCTTGGAAAAATAAGCTAATTCCCCTAACGTCCGACCAACATATAAGGGTAAAGGAGAGAAAATAGGAAGGCTATCCCCCACCCACCACACCAGCCGATGAACCCGGCAGAAACAAGGTAGAAAAAACTCCGTGCTAGGTAGGATGAATAACATAGGATAGGCAGAAAGGGAACACTAATGATCTGTGTGTTGTAGAATTTGCCGATCCGTAAAAAAATGGTGACATTAGGGTAGAGATAAATATTAAAGGGAGACGAAAGTGAGGACAAGTGAATGGAGAGTATGAAAAAATGACTGATCGGAGAAATAGAGAGAGGAGAGGGGAGGAAAAAGAAGGATAATAGGAAGGGGAGCCTAAGGGAGTAAAAGAGACGGGGAGGTGATGGAGGGAGGGAATGGCTGGAAGAAGACAGGAGAGACATGGGGGTGAGGGGTAAGGGCAAAGGGAAAGATGAAAGGAGGAGGATAATGAGAAAAGGTGAGGCGCTTTAAAAATGTGTCAATACGGGTGGAGGGAACGTGGGTGGAAAGTGAGGGGGGGGGGATGGGGGGAAGAAAAAAAAGAGAACACCGATTGTTGTAGGTGAATCGCTTAAATATCGTCTCTACCATTTTTTTTTTTTTTTTTTTTTTAGTTTATTCTTATCTCATCGGTTTTGTACAAGCCAGGGTTCATTATCGGGAAATCTCCAATATTCTGTTCCAGTTAACGACAAATGAATTATTCAACTGAGAGTAAGTATAGGAGACTGAGGGAGCTAAAGTCAGCTATAACCTTCACATTGCCGGGATAAATCTGGTAGTACATTGCAGTTAACGTCAGATGATGTTAATCAGCTGATATTGAAATATGGAAACTTAAGGGCGCCAGTGCCATAAAAGAACAGTGGTCATCACAACACCAGTTATAGAACCGTTGGACAGAAAATCTTAAGGCAAAAGACAAAATGTTAAAGACCGCAGGAAAATGAAGTGAAAATTATAGATTTGTGCTATAGTTGGCTGGAAGGTCTTTGGGATACTAAAATTTCAAAACTTTCCATTACAAATCTGAGAGGAGGAAGACCAAAAGTCTGAATGGAATGTAAGTATATCGTAGGTGAAATGACATTGATGGAAACCATACTGATGGTCGGAAGTGTCACGAGCTGGAGGTTCTGGCTGGGCATTGGTCAGCACCTGAAGCTCGCATCTTGAAAGACCCGGGCTCAACTTTCTGACCTGTCTGTCTGTTGGACTCTTTTTATTTTCCCCCCCTTGTCCCAGTTCACCCAGCAGATGGAAGAGGGACTTTGACATAAACCAACGACTGCGGGTCGTGTGTTAGGTGAAGATTATGACAGCAAGAACTTATTATCTGCCTTAATGACCTTCCTGTAGTCGATAGGCATAAAGTTCATCCTTCTTCTCAAATACACTAGCTAGAATTATAGCTGAGAATGGCCATCCATCTTAGGGAGAGAGTGAAAGCAAAGTCCGAAGAAAGACAGAAGCAAGGAGATTTACGAAGTCGATAAGAAAATTTAATTGCCGTCATTCAATAATGTATGAGATTCAAATACATCTCGGTAAGAAAAAAAAAGTCTACATTCATTACAAATCAGATAATTCTAGAGATATTTTGGTTAAACCTTTAACTACAATTATTAATATATTTTGTTCTTGTCACCTTCAGGCTGTTTTTCAGAATTAGATATACTTTTCAAACGAAACCGGTTAAATATGCTGCATCCCTCATTAACTCCATCAGTACAATAAGTCTCGCATAAGATGAATACGAGCAAACTATGCTCGAGGTAGACAGAAGAAACCAGCCATACATGAGCTGGTACAAGTGCAAGTTTTTAAATCCTGGCGTTAACCAGAGGCGACGGTGTGGGGCATTTTCAAAACTGTAGTTTGAACATATGAGCTCGGCAACATGAGCCGGTAGACCAGGGTTATTCAACTAATCTAGACGTAGGGCCGAATTATGAAACTCAGATTAACGAAAGGTCCATGCATTATTTTACCTGTATTTTTTCCTACTATGTAAACACTTCTACACAGAACGATATAAGAGATCAATATATTATTTGCGTTCACATTTTCCATTAAAAACCTATATAAAAAGAAAAATGCAAATCTTTCTGTTTTATGCTTGTTTATTTATTCTCATTCTTCTGAGTCAGTCAAAGGGCAGAACAAAAAAACACTCAAGGGCCGGATTTGACCCTCTGTCCGCCAGTTGAATAGCCCTGCGGTAGACTGTGCCATAACGACAGTATTATTAAAACTGAAAAGGCCAGTCCACACTATCGAGCAGTGGCTGGCGGGCATGAGTGGTAACTCCGTCCTCGGACACTTTGTGGCATCTTTGACGGGTATATCACCTGGTTGTCTGTGCCTGTAGTGCAGCGAAATCAGACACTGCCCGATGGTTTAACGCCCGGTATGGAGGGACGATGCTGCCAGCCACAAAAAGTTACTTGTGAGCCCAAGAGACCCTATGGAAAGAGAGACTGGACAGCCGCCATTGTGTCAACGTGTATACGTTTGGGTCGCTCACTCGTGTTCCTATAGAGACCAGTGGTGCGTTGCTAGATACCACCAGTCAGTTAACTATTGTTCACGAATTATTGACGGTTTTTGAATATTTTTAATTCTGTGTTTGCATTAGGAGTTGTCTTTTTAATATATAAAGATGCAGCAATATGATATATTCCTTTATACATTACGTAGGATAATATCCAAGCATTGAAAGATGAGTGAGTGAGTTTGCAGACGACGTTAGATACATGAATACCTAGTGTTCACTTATTTAGCCCAGCTAACAGCTTAACACTAACAGTACTCCAGTACCTGGCCCTGAAGCGACAGCAGGAAATCCCATAGTAAATAGTCACTCTATATAGGTTACTGTTTGTTGAAAATCCTTAAGTTAGACTTCTAACTGGAATATGAGGCCATCTATCTTAGTGTGTTACCTCACGGCAAAACACGAGGTCCAGCTTCATATCTAATGTACTTTAATCTCACTTTATGAAAATATCCAGTTTCTTTAACACTGTCTCCTCCAGTGTATATTACAGTATGGCAAATCTTTTTATTAATTGGAAAACTACACGTAAAATGAATATACCTTACCTGGCAAAGTCAATGACTGTCGCTGACAGACCAGTTCACTCTTCCGACCTTATTTTCCCATATTTTCCTTCTTCCCGGATCTCTAGAGAATAGGAAAAGACGCATACGAGGTCCAGTTCTGTTTGTATATCCATATGCAGCACAACCAACCATATTTACAGGCAAAAGAGTACCAGCAACATAGCACTTCACATCTTATTTAGTACCAACCAACATTCTGATTAGTCAACATTACCATTCGGCACTTATGACGGTTTTTACGGAAGCAATCAAATACAATAGCTGTGTAGAGATTTATATTTAACATAAATCTTCATCTGTTCAAAAAAGGACTATACCTTATAATTAAAACGACATCTTGTTAGGCAATTAGTCACATTCCTCAGTAGTTGGCGAGATATACCCTATGACAAATCTGCAGACAGGCTTCTTGACATTGGACCCATCATGGCGCCCATGAAATCCAATCAATCAGCGAGCAGCAGAAAATATTGGCTGTCCAGTCTCTCTTTCCATAGGGTCTCTAGTGATCCCTGGCTGTCAGTCTCTCACAGTCTCACCACGAGTGAATCTAGTGCAACAGGTGGAGGTTGCCCAGTTTACGTTGTCATGTCAAGCCCTCCGTCCACGTGCACCAAAGAACCTGCAAACTTTCACTGGTAGAGACAAGATACCATACGGTTATTTGCCCTTTATCACCATTATTCGTGCCTATGGAATGTCAAAAGTGACATGTACAAAAATAGACAAACGTGCAGGAATTGCAAAGGAGATAAAGAAGACTATTGCTGCCATTGCCACAGGGGATATAAAGCAGCAAATAGAGACTCTATGAACTCAACATAGACGTGAAATGCGAATGAAAAATAAATCACGGAAGTCAGGAGCTGGGACTGACGAAATTTACAGGCCAGAATTATGGTGCTTTAGTGAACTCCCATTTCTCAATGACAGTGAAACAATCAAAGCATCTGTGTCAGACATGGATACATGTACCAACTACACTACTGAAGACATGGCTACGGAGGTATATTCTGACCATGAGGTACTTACGTACGTGCTCTCACTCTCTCCCTGCTGAGGGGGGTCACCTTGACGTCATGACAGGGCTTGAAACGTGGCTGGCAGTGCCACCTACATTGGAGGCATGCCTACCTTTGTAGGGTTCAGCATTTGTCAGCCTTGTGGACCAAGCACCCCCACATCACTGGTAGAGGAGGCCTGCTGGTGATTTTGCTCATACCTGCCCATATTCAGTCATGGGTGGGATCTTTGTCTCCCAATGTGTTTGCCGTGTGTGGTGTCCTGTAATGCTGGGAAACGGGAGTTCTGTGGGTTGAGTAATGTTGCACAATGCACTCTGCAGCTAGCAACACACCTCTTCGGTCCCCTATTCTGGCTAGATGGGCGATCTGGTTGGGCACGACCAGGTCAATTGGCTAGGGTCAATTGGGCACTGGGGCACTGGGGGGCCTCGTGGCTCCTATCGTCCTGAAGTCACCCTTGTCCGGGTCTCCCAGTGGTTACCTGTGTATACTCTCTCAATACATCTGGGGTCACCAGTGCATATGATCTCCCCACCCCTCCACCCACTGTGGTGGGTGGAGGGGTGGGAAATGAAATGAATTTTGCTATACATGGCACCACTAAATAATCTTCCTGTTGACAGCCTTGCATTTGTATCTGGCTGTGGCAACACACTTATTGCCACTATTGAGCAATACCAGGCCCCTGGGGGCTATCCTACTTTGCCCCAGCATCAAGCTGGGACTGGGAGGCTTACGCATTGGTCTGGTATGGCTTTGGATTCAGTCTTGAATGAAACAGGCCCTGATAGTTATGCTAAATATCTTGTGATGAAATCCTCTGTTGATGGGTCAATATTAAATATTGACATATTTGACATGCATTGTACCATTGTTTCTGCTTATGGTCTGAAACCTAAAATCTGTTCCCAGGGGCATGGAAGCATCCTTACTGAGGTGTCCCCAGAAGACAGCTCCAGGTTAATATCCTTGAACTCCATTTCTGGTGCAGAGGTTTCATTCGTTGCACACGCTACTTTTAACCAATGAAGGGATGTAGTTTATTCTTGTGACCTCCTCTGATACTCAGAGGCACGAATGTTACAAGAACTGTGTCCCTCTAGTGTGGTGAGTGTTGAGTGCCTGCAGAAGAAAATAGATTATTCTTTGCCTACTTCTTTGAAGCTGGATTGCCTGTCACTTCTGTGAAGCCAATGTGCCTACCCCAAAGCGATGTTTCCACAATCTAGGGTATGGACATGTTAACCAATTTTGCTGCCGTGCACATGCAGGCCTTTCTGGTGTCTCAGGCTCCTGTGGCGGCCAAGTCATACCAGTGACTGTCCAGGACACTTAACCCCTAAAGACCTATGCTGCACGATCGTGCTTTTGTACAATTTGACTCGCCAGCCTATCCCGCATGATCAATAAAGACACAAAAAACTGGGGGAGGGTAACTCCGCCTCTTTGGTGACGCATATATATCAGACCAATGAGAGCTAGAGTGTCTGGGGTGGTATGGCGTGATTGGCCCCCTAAGGTGGGGGAGAAGGAACTCCCCCACCACCACCGTCATTTTACCTCCCTAGCCTCATTGCATCATCTCCACATTGTCCTCTCCCAACCAACAATACCCCAACATACCACCTACAGCGGTGTGTGCATAGCAACCCTTCTCCCCTCTCCCTCCTCCCCCCTCCCTCCTCCCCTATCCCTCCATCCTCCTCCCCCCTCCAGCCACACACATTCCACCTCCACTTTTCGCCTGGCTTGTTTTGTTGCTATGGGCATATACCAGACTGACATTTCATGCCTAGGGAACACTTCACATTAACATTAGTTATGTATATATAATTATTTACCTTAAATAATGCATTTTCTGTACATTTTCTATTTTCGTCCATGGGGGATTGGTAATTTTTTTGCATCTTTCACGCATGATTGTGCGATAACTATTTGGTCAATCTGGCTGAAACATACATTTTCAGATGTGTAAATTCAGTCTTTTGAAATGTGGAAAAAAATTTTTACCATGGTGAAAGTCGAAAAATCGATCATGTTTTGCAGCTTGAGGGACAGATCTGCTGAGCAAATTGCATACTTTAGGGGTTAAATGATATCACTCTGGGGGTCCTTAGGCTTTATCTTCTACAGACTATCTATGATACTGCCTGGAGAATGAGAATTTGTCCATACATACACGTAAGAGGGTTTCGTTTCCTTGAGTAAAAAGGGGGGCCCAGACATGTTTCTTTCAGCCTGGAGTTACCTATGCTTTTGTCCTTTCTAGAGCATCTGTGCGTCATTCTGTGTTCCAGAAGTTGCCTCAACCTATTACAGTGATCAAGTGATTTGCTGGATGCTGTCCCTGGAATTAGTAATGCATGTGAGAATGGTGTTCTGCCACCCACTGCTGCAGCTGTTTCTGTCCCAACTTCGGTGACTGAGGGTTTGCTTAATTCCTTGGTGGCGGTAGATGTTCATGTTGATGCTTCTCCTTGTCCTGACGCATCTGAAAAACCCGCCGTCCCTCCTGTGCATGGCAAGTGTCGGCTCCTCATCAAAGACTGAGGCCCTACTACGAAAGAGTTCTGCTGAGGAGCCCACTGCTCATTCTGCTCAGGATTCTCAGCGGTCAGGGCGAATGCAGGGTGAGGGTGGTGTTTCACTGGTGGTCTGGCCCTCACCAGATGGTGGTGATGCCCAGGTCATTGATGCATATGCTCAGTTGCATGAGACCTTGTCCTCTCAGGATTCCTAGAGCTGTAGGGTGCACTACTGCTCATACTCCTTGCCATAGTGGCACTGCTTGCTCTGTTCCGGCTAAGGCAGCTTGCAGTCCCCCTGTCAGGCCATCTCTTGTTCCACCACAGAAGAAAACCATAGTCCAGCCTTCTTCTTCCTCCAAGTTGCCTTCAGATGATCGGCACAATGTGCAACACAACGATGCCAGGCAGTCCTATTCTAAGTGCCTTTCTAAGCCTCCACCTAAATCTGGTCACTTGGCAGGGGCAGAGTTGTCTCGCCCCTTATCATGATTCTTCCTCCACCATGGGGTACTGTCAATCAGTGCAACTGTCAGGGATTGCATGCTAGTTAGGAAGAATTGCATAGTCTTATTGCCGGCTTTTGTCCAGTAAGCATATGCATCCAGGAGACCAAGGTTGGGGCTACTGCTCCTTCCAATCCTCCTGCTTTCCATGTAATTTATTCTGATCCTCTTCCTGGCCAAGGACATCATGCTGGTACTGCTATCTTAGTTCACTGTAATGTCCCATTTACTTGTCCTTCAACTCCACTGCAGGCTGTTGCCATCCTGATTTTTCTTTGTCGTGTTTAGTCTCTATCTCCCTCCTAGTGCTCTTGTTGAGAGGGTTGATCTTGACCACCTTGGTCGTGATCTTCCTTCCCCATTTCTTTTACTGGGTGATTTAAATGGTCGTCACCCACTGTGGGGTGAGTGACCATCCAGCCCTCGAGGTGTGGACTGGCATTTTTGGTGGGGGATGGGAGATTGGGGGTTTTGAATTCTGGGGATATGGCGTATGTTTATAGTCAGACTGATGTTTTTACAGCCATTTACATGTCTTTCTGCTAATCTACTGCTGTTTTAGATTTTAGATGGAGAGTATTGCCGGATTTGCTTGGCAGTGAGCACTTCCCCATTGTCTTAACATCTGATGAGTGTAAACCACACTGTTGTATTCCTCACTGGCACCTGGATAGAGCAGACTGGCAGCTTTTCACAGAGTTATGTTCCACTGACTGATCTGTGGATGATTTTGGCAGCAATTATGAGGTGGTGGCATGTGTTCCTTATGTGATGCACTCGGCAGCTCTTTAATCCATTCTCAGGACACCTGGCCTTTTTCACAAGCATCCTGTTCATGGTAGACTCCTGAGTGCTCCTCTGCAGTGAAAGCCGAGAGTGTCACCTTCTCTCGCCTTTGCCGCCATCTTGGGGATGCACAGTGTTTGGTGGCCTTTAGAAAGGCACAAGCTCATGCTCAGCCACGGCAGGTATTGAAAAAGGACAGACATGCTCAAATCAAGGACTTCCCTCACCCAAGTGCGAAAATTTCTGGGAAATTTGCTGTCCCTTCCCCTCCTGTTTTATCTGATGCAGGTGGGACTGTGAATAATCCCTTCACTGTTGCTGAATTCTTTGTTGGTCATTTTTCTGGTGTGTCTAAAAAGGACACTGCATTGCCTTCAGCACAACACCATCAGCGCATGGAATCTTGTGGTCTAAGTCTCACCTCTTATGAGGGCGAATCTTATAATATCCCCCTCATAGTTTCTGAGCTTTGGGCGGCTTGTCGCAGTGTCATGTCTCGTGCCCAGGCTATGATGATATCCCATACGCCTTTTTACATCATGTGTCTGGTGAATCCCTCTCCTTTTTACAAGTACTGTACAACAGAATGTGGTGTACTGGTGAGCTTCTGTGTCTTCCTGGGGTGTTACTGTGGATTTTCCCATCCCTGTGCTCAGAAAGGATCATCTGCCAGCAACAAATTATCATCCCATTTCTATGACCTCTTGTGTTTGCAAGGTGATGGAGAAGATGGTAAATGAAAGGCTCATGTGGTATTTAGAAAGTGGCTATTACTTATCACCAGTTCAGTATGGGTTTTGTAAGATGAGAACTACCTCTGATGCCCTACTGTCATTTGAATCATCTGTCTTGAGGCTTTCTCCACTAACCAACATCACGTCACGGTCTTCTTTGGTCTGGAGAAGGCATGCGACATTGCCTGGCGTTATGTCATTTTACTTTCTCTTCATGGGTTTGGTCTTCATGGCCGATTGCCTGTTTTTACAAAGCAGTTTTTATCTAATAATTTTTAAAGGTTGCAGATTGGGTGTGTGCTTTCTGATGCCCGTCCACTTGAAGATGAGGTGCCACAGGGAGTATCCTTAGTATCACAAACTTTGCTGTAGCTATCAACAGTGTTATCTGCGTAATCTCCGATGGGGTCCGTGGCTCTCTGTATGTTGATGACCTGTCAGTCTCTGTCTCTGTGTCTTTGATGTCCTTGGCTTGGAGGAAGTTGCAGCTAGCAGTTAACCTTATCAAGTTTCTGGGCAGGGCAGATTATGTCAGTGCTAGAGTCAGCCGCTTTCGTGTTGGCCCACCTTTTCATGGCTTGATAATTTTCTTTGATCGCTCTACGTAAATACTCGTACACTTTTCATGATAGAATGTTGGACAGCGTGTCATTTTAAAGCTGAACAGTTGTACTTTATCGTAGTATGTTCAAAAAAGGAAAACAAATAAAATGAAGTCAAAATGATGAGCTGAAGTTCAGCAAAAACCAAAAATTTTATACCTTGCCATTGAATAATATTCAGCAAAGAAAAAGCTAATAATGATATCTAAATCTGGTACAAACCATACAAAACTAAAATAAAACACCTATACAGTTATATATAGATTATAGCTATTTCTGCATTTTATTGTGTGGTACAGTGAAAGGAAAACGATGCATGATTTTTTTATGATTTTCATCCTCATATTCCCTTCGCGATCTTTCTCTTTGATCGGTCAGTGTAAAAACACTTTTTATCACAGGATGATGGCTGTGGTGTTATTTTGAAACTGAATAATTGTACTTTATCACAGTATAATAAAAAAAGGAAAACAAAGACAATAAAATGACGAGTTGAAGTTAGCCAAAAACCAAAAATTTTGTACCTTGCTGTAGCAAATTATTCATCAAAAGAAAATAATAATAATATATATATAAATCTGGCTTAAACAATGCAAAACTACCCATCACGCAAAGGGCAAGTATTCCGCAACATCATGCCAGAGTCTCTTTGTTATGATGTGAAAACGCGATTTGTGGTGAACTTTTTTACAAAAGTATCTGAATATGATCCATAAACGTGTCATCAGAATCTCTGAGGTTGGATCTGAAATGATGCGAAAACAAGTCATCAGAATCTCAATTGGTTAATATCATGACTCAGTGGACTGAGACTCGTGGATTCCACATTTCTTCTATGAAGACTGTGGCTATACATTTCTATCACTTTCATGGTATTCATCCATACCCAGACCTTTATATTTATGGTTGCAGACTCTCATGTGCAGAAGAGACTCGGTTTCTGGGTCTTATCTTTGATAGACGACTGACCTGTGTTCCTTATTTCTGATATATTAAGTCAGCCTGTATTAAGGCCATGTGGCCCCTGAAGGTTCTGGCTCATACCTCTTTCGGTGCTGACCATCAGACCCTCCTCCTCTTACACAGATTCCTTATGGGTGTGAGGTTTACTCTTCTGCTACAGAGGCCCATCTCAGTATGTTGGATTCTGTGCACCATGCTGAAGTTCATCTGCGACTGGAGCTTTTAAGTTGTCCCTGATTTTGAGTTTGTTGATGGATGCTGGTGCCCTACCCTTTGACTTGCACCGCCAGTCGTTGCTGTTGAGGTGTTGGTATCAGGTTCATCGCCTCCTGGATTCAGTGCCCTGTGTCATTGTCTCCCAAGATTCCCATTTTCCTCTTTATATCACTTGCCCAAGTTTCCCGAAGTCTTTTTGTTACAGAGTCGGGTCTGTTATGTCAGCCTTGTCTGTCCCTTCATTGTCAGTTTGTCCCTATCATATCCCTAGCGTAGGCTATTGGCTGCTCCCGCGTGTGTCAAGCTGTAGGGCTGTTATTGATAAAATGAGTTCTCTCCCCTCTCACATGTCACTTTCCCTGTTTTTAGAACATTCCCCTGCCCATAAAGACTCCATCCCTGTCTATATGGATGGTTCTAAGTCTGATGCTGGAGAAGGCTTTGCTGTCGTCTTCCCTTTCTTCTGTCGGGGCAGTATCGGTAGAGAGGCGGCCTGCAGTTCTAACGGACCAAGGTTCAAATCCCGGCTGGGGCAGGAAACAGTTTAAGGATTTAAATTTCATTAAATCAGGCTTTACTGATCTACCAGTAGACCTGCCGACATGTCGTAAAAATACCCCCGCTAATACCAATACACCAGTCCTGTATGAGACAGCCCTAGCATGTATTCAATATGGACGGTGGGTGTTAGTACCGAAGTGGTGACATGTAGAGGTGTATGGTATGTAGGAGGACTGCTGGGCCTTGATAGCAAGCTGTGAAGCCTATGCCCGAAGTCAAACACATAAAAAAAAAAAGTATTGCCTCACGTTTATGATGGAACTGTCATAAGATGATCCACTGGTATACATGGAGAGTAATGAGGAGGATGTATGGTGAACTTGTTGAACGAAAGGCAATTATAGACTACGTGTGTGTGGATGAGCGAATGAGAAGACAAGTGTTGGATGCAAGGGTGTGGAGAGGGTGGGGGAATGGAGTCTCGGACCATCACTTAGTGATGGCCAAGGTAGAGCTGCAAAGAAAGTGGTTGAGGAGATGAAGGGGAAGACAGGAGGAAGCAGCTCCTGTGAGAAGAGTGGAGAAATTGCAAGATAGTGAGAAAAGGACAGAGTATAAGAGCATAGTGGAAGAAAGATTGGGAAGATATGAGCTAGAGCAGATGGAAGGGGTGGAAGACGTATGTAAGATATTCACGGAAGAGATAAGCGCAGCGTGTGAGGCGGTTTGTGGAGTGAGGAGGAGATGCAAGGGTGTGCAAGGGACAGCATGGTGGAATGATGAGGTGAAACGAGCTGTGGAACAAAAGAAGAAGGCATATGGTGAATGGCTGGCGAGTAGAGGTAGGGGAGAAGATGAGAGAGAGAAGAGAGAGGTATATGTGAGCAGGAGAAGGGAGGTTAAGAGACTGGTGAAGGAGAGTAAGAAGAAAGTGGATGAAGAGTTTGGGAGGAATCTGAGTGTGAAATGGAGGAAGAGTAAGAAATTGTTTTGGAAGGAGGTAAAGAAAGTAAGGCAGTGTGAAAGGGGAAATAGGGGAGTGAAAGATAGGAATAATAGATTGTTGGTGGAGAAGAGAGAGAAATTGAGGAGATGGAAGGAGCACTTTGAGGATTTGTTGAATGTAGAGAGTGAGAGCAGTGTGAGTATAAGTGGTTGGGGAATGGCTGGGAGAAGAAGAGATGAGAGGAGGGAGGAAGAGATCAGTAGGTCGGAAGTAGTGGAAGCGATGAATAAGATTAAGCTGGGAAAGGCCCCAGGAATTGATGGAGTGTGTGGTGAAATGCTTAGGTATGGGGGTGAGATTGTTGTGGAGTGGATATGGAAGTTGTGTAGATTGGCTTGGGAAGAGGGAAGGGTTCCAGAGGATTGGAAATCAGGTATAATTGTTCCTCTGTACAAAGGAAAAGGGGAGAGAGAAGTATGTGGTAACCATAGGGGTATTTGCCTTCTTAGTGTGACTGGTAAAATATATGGTAGAATACTCATTGATAGGGTTAGGCATATGACAGAGGAGCTAGTTGGAGAAGAACAAGGGGGATTTAGGAAGGGAAAAGGGTGTGTAGATCAGATATTTGTTCTAAAATGTTTAGTGGAGAAGTATCTAGAGAAGGGAAGGAAAGTGTATGCTGCCTTCATGGACTTGGAGAAAGCTTATGACAGAATAGATAGGCAAGGTATGTGGAAGGTATTAAGAATATATGGAGTGGAGGGGAAATTGTTGAGTGCTGTGAAGAGTATGTACGAGGGAGCTAGGGCTACGGTGCGAGTGGATGGTGAGCTGAGTGAGTTCTTTGATCTCAATGTGGGACTGAAACAGGGGTGTGTGATGTCTCCATGGCTGTTTAATATATATATGGATGGGATTGTAAAGGAGGTGCAAGGTAGGGCAGTGGATGTGGGGGTGGCCCTAATGAATGAGGGTGAGATTTGGAAGCTTCCGGTGTTGCTGTTTGCTGATGATACAGTATTGTTGAGTGAAGATGAATGGGAGTTGCAAGGTTTGGTGAATGAATTTGGGACAGTGTGTAGGAGGAGGACGCTGAAAGTTAATGTAAACAAAAGTAAAGTTATGGTGTTTGAGAGGAATGAAGTCACAGAGTGTGCAGTGAGGTTGGATGGTGAGGATATGGAGACTGTGAGTGCATTCAAGTACTTGGGTAGTGTGATGAGTAAGGATGGAACTTTGGGGGATGAAGTACGTGAAAGGGTACAGCAGGGAAGAAAGGTTGTTGGTACACTGAAAGCAGTGATGAGAAATAGGGAGGTGAGTATGGAAGTTAAGAAGTCACTGCATGATGGTATTGTGATCCCTACCCTGACGTATGGAAGCGAGGCGTGGACCTTGCAAGAGGGGAACAAGTCAAGAGTGAGAGCAGTGGAAATGAGTTACTTGAGAGGAGCATGTGGAGTGACGTGGAGGGACAGGTTGACGAATGAAGAAGTGAAGGAACGTTGTGGGGTAGATGTGGATGTGGTTGAAAAGATTAGGAGAAATACACTGAGGTGGTTTGGACATGTGGAGAGAATGGAGAATGAAAGACTGACTAAGAGGGTGTATGTAGGTGAGGTGGAGGGAGGGAGAGGGAGGGGTAGATAGAGGATGAGGTGGAGGGATGGAGTTGAGAGGTATATGAGGGAGGGGGGGGGGAGTTGGGGGGAGGGGAGTCAAATGGTGGGTGACAGAGTGACTTGGAGGCGTTTTGTCTGCGGCCACCCTTTGCGGGATTAGGGCGTCGGGCTATAGATAGATAGATAGATAGACTGTCTGCAATTTTACTTGCCCTTTAGATCATTTTCATTCTCCCTCAATCATCTTTTATTTTTAGTGACTCCCGTAATGCTCTTTCTGCACTTGAATCTTGTAATTGTTCTCACCTAGTGATATGATCTATTTTGTAGTGGCTTTATCTACTAGGACAGCGTGGCCATCGGATGAGATTTTGTTGAGTTCCGGCCCATGTGGGAGTCTCGGAAAATGAGTTGTGTGACATGCTGGCAAAGGCAGCGATGGCTCGACCTGTTTGCTGCGTCTGATTTTCACCCATATTTTCATGGTCTGGTTCGACATTGTTTACAGGAATGCTGGGATGCTGTGGAGGTCAACAACCTGCATACAATCTGTACAGACCTTCAGTTACCGGACCTTGTCTCGCCGGTGGGAGACAACTTTATGCCACCTCTCCATTGGCCACTCCCGATTCCCTCATTTCTACTTGATGAAGAGGGGATCCCCTTCCTGTCTGTGGGGATTGTCTTGTTCCATTAACTGTCCGGCACTTGCTAGTGGAGTGTTCCAGTCTTGGGCATTTACACTGCCAATACCTTCCTGATCACCGGGTGGATGATGACGTGAATTGTCTTTTGTCTGTGCTTGGTGAGGATGCCTGTTTTATAGGAGGGGGAACCCTCTTCTTTGTGGAGGAGGCTGGGCTCCTTTGCAAGATTTTGTGTTTCTTACTTCCCTTTATATGCTTTTCCCCTTGTGTGTTTTTCTTCCTTTTTACTGTTTTGTTTTAGCATATGTTTTGTTTAGTAGCAGTTTGTGTCTGGCGGCATATGACCCTGGTAGTTGCGCCACCAGTTATGTTTTAATCAGTCAATCAGTTGATCAAATCTCTCTCTCTCTCTCTCTCTCTCTCTCTCTCTCTCTCTCAAGAAAGGGCTTTAGCTCTGGAGGCAGGCAGGATGTACGTGCTGATAATTCCACAGGAAGATGTGTGAAAGGGATGTGTGGCCAGTGAGGCAATCTATTGATTCACTTTTGTATGTTTTACTATCTTTCACGAGTGAAACCGGTACCACCCTTATTTAGGGAAATGGGGTATGGATAATAATAACGAGACTGTTGATGATGGTCATGATGATATTCACGTACACGTATCATGGTGAGAGTGCAACAAAAGTTATGTAAAAACACCGGTAATAGAATTTATTTAACCAGAACTGTGCTGGGCAAAAAAAGACTGATACCCCTCTATGCTGGCTGATTTAAGATTTTTTTTTTTCTGGCTACATGGGCTTAATACATCAATATAAGATCCATGACACTAATAAAAGTAATCAGTAAAGCCAGATAGTTGGTTGAATCAAGTCAGGCTGGTGCCACTCTACCTCTGAAATCTTCGAGGTTACTGAGAGAACAGAATGGCTGTGTGCTTGTGAACCAATTTTGGATGTATGGGCTTCAAACATCAATATAATATCCCTTGCACTATTAAAAGAAATCACCAAAGCCAGAGTGTTGGCTGAATCGAGTCAGGTTGGTCCCACTCATCCTCTGAAATCTTCAAGGTTACAGACAGAGCACAGCGGCTGTGAGCCTGCTTAAACTCATTTGCCTCCCATGCTCCTAAATCAGTGTTGTAAATGTAGCACAGAAATGTGTGAAGTTAGTGAGTTACGATATTACCTTCCATTTAACTTCGTGTGCTTCCAACGACTTCTCAATGCTGCAGGACGTAGATCTACATCAACAGCGTTTTTGAAGGGGACATAAATCTAAGTCGCTAGAGTGGTATGGGTTAACATGTAAGTACACACGTATATATTCAAGTTTCCAATACAGTCCTGTTGTAATATAATACCCAATACATGTCTCATTAATAATAACTGGAGATCCAACCTACTTCCGAAATGTTTAATATACCACAATGCATAGTTGCTGCTAATTTGTTATTCTGTACCACCATGACACTGCAATTTTTCCATTGAAATACTGCATTTATTGATCCCGTACATTCTTGGCATCGCTGTCGGCGTTCCATCCCACTTTCTGCAGTCCTAGTAACTTGGGAGTTTGTCAGCAGTCACCAGGGATATTTCTTCCTACTGACAAATCTTTATCATCTAAACATCCTTCAGAAGTGTTGTGAGTGACATCATCGCTCCTGAGGAAATTATCCAAAGCCGTGCATGCCAAACAATCGTTTCAGTGTTCCACAGAGGTAGATTAATTGGTGTTAGAAACACGCAAAATCTATTCGTAAGATTTCCAAATGTGTTTTCCACCGTAAATCAAACCCAGGAGATATGGTATGAAAATATGCGTTCCCTGCGTGTTTGTTACGATTATGGAAGGGTTTCATAATGTGTCAGCACAAAGAAAAAGCGTCATCTGCCACAGAGACATGTGGTAATATCCTCTCACTCCCGGTAAGCACCCTATCAGCTGGCAGACCTATAGTATGATTTGTAATAAGACTGATAGTACTGTTATCTCACACACCGCTATCTGACACTCGTCCATTTGTACCTATGTCCACAAATATAAATTCAGAGTTTGTATCACACATGGCCATGGACATGATACTGTGGTTGCGTTTGTAATGAAAGCAGTACAAGGCACTGTTGTGTGGAGGCCTTATCACAATCAAGGTCTAGTGACATACAAGGTATGATCATTTCTGGCTAAAAGTGGGATCACTTCTTGCATGACATCACATGGTACCTGAGCCCACCACTCCAGTGGGGTTAATGCTATCAGTTTGGCTTGGACTCCACTTGGGTGAAATTCCTCAGCTCCTCCTGACTTTTTGCTCCAAGCAATGCGTTTAAAATTATTTTTATTATAAGGGTCACAATAACCGACTGAAGAAATGACTGCCAAAGTAAAATATAATATATAGTTATTTGTGTGGACTGATTTTAAAAAGGGGGCCTTACAAAGTCTGTGAGATGGTCAAGACACATTTGAAATTTTGAATTCTCGGGTCAGATCAAAACACATCCAAGTAAATTTTTACAAGTACCTTGATATTTTTCCCTCCCATGTTCTGGGAAAATATGGTAAATGATCCCATTACGGTGATAGTTTGTAAAATATAACATGGAAATATATCTATATATATATATATATATATATATATATATATATATATATATATATATATATATATATATATATATATATATATGTGTGTGTGTGTGTGTGTGTGTGTGTGTGTGTGTCATCTCATCTCATCTCATCTCATCTCATCAGCCGTTTGAGTGTCCACTGCAGGACCGGCCTATCCCGACCGAAGTCGGGACGATACAGCCAATGTATCTGTACCAAGTGGCTTAGGCTGTCTGGTAGAGATTGTACTGTATGTAGGGTGAGAAGTGCTTGTAAGTGTAATAGTAGTGTTGGAGTGGCCTTGGATTACATAGGATTACATAGGAAAGCAAACAGCAACAGACCTTATGATCCTTTCGAGGCTGCTTGTTAGAGAAAACTATGACTACAAGATCTAACTCTACATGCTGAAGGACAAGGATAGTAAAGCAAGAAGGCTCCTCTCACCACCAGACCCTCCAGGAAAAAGTGAGAAAAACCGCCATGCAGCATGGAAAAACTGACATGGAAATTTCATAGGAAATACTGGAAAGGAAAAGTCATATTCTATAATACTTTGTCTATAACCTACCCGATTGAGTAACCTGAAAGAGAAAGAAATCAAATAAACTAAGAGTTACAGCATGACATTATAAACCGGTACATTGAGTTAATGCAAAGTCTGTGGATATAATGTGGAAACTACACACTGCACAGTGTGGATGTTTAGGGGTGGTGCGCCAGCCTTGCCTGGCGCTTTTTAGGGAGGCAGCAGTCAATCAGGCCCTAGCTCCGTTCACTCCACTGAGACAAGTAACTTTCCCCTGTGGGACAAGTACACAAGTTTCATCCTGAAGCAGTGACCCTGGGAACATTAAAAAAATCCTGATGGTGGTCACTTGACTAACAGGGACCCTCAGTGATCCACAGCCCATCACAGGTCAAAAGTAAGAGTAGTGACCGTTTCCTCTGGGCTATCTGTGCAGATCCTAATCTGTGCTTATATTACTTTCTTTGCATTGGGAGATTGAAAAATATATAAGACAGGTGTCTTAGACAAAAGGGGTCTGCACAGTGCACAGTGTGGATGTACAATGCACAGAGTGGATGTTTAAGGGTGGTGCGGCAGCCTTGCCTGGCTCTTTTTAGGGAGGCAGCAGTCAATCAGGCCCTAGCTCCGTTCAGTCCACTGAGACAAGGAACTCTCCCATGTGGGACAAGTACACAAGTTTCATTCTGAAGCAGTGACCCCTGGTACATTAAAAAAATCTTGATGGTGGTCACTAGGCTAACAGGGACCTTCAGTGATCCACAGCCCATCACAGGTCGGAAGTAAAAGTAGTGACCATTAAATCAGGGCTATCTGCGCGGATCCTAAATTGTGCTTATATTACTTTATTTGCACTGAATAAATTGAAAATGTATAATGACATGACGCGACACTATGTACAGGTACGTTGTTTATGGGGTGTCTTGTAGACAAAAGGGGAATGAACTTACACATAGCTATAAAAGCAAGTTATTCGGACAAGAACAGAGTCAGCTGAGGATTCTCGTGCAAATACTTGTCAATTTTGTTTTTGAATGTCTCAATTGAGATACTGTTCACAGTATCTGAGGGTAATCTGTTCCAGATATTTACAACTCTGTTAAAGAAGAAGTATTTTGCTTCATGGGTCTGGAAACGCTTTCCCATAATTTTGAAGCCATTACTTCTGGTTTGACTCAACCGGTCTGTATCAAAATATTTATTCATGTGTAAGTTGTCATATTCCTTCATGATTTTGAAATCTTCAATAAGGTCCCCTCTTAACCTGCGCTTCGTTAGGCTAAATAATTTAAGTTCTTCAAGGCGTTCCTCGTATGGTTTGTTTCTAAGTCATGGTATCAATTTTGTGATTCTTTGCTGAATTTTTTCTAATTTTTCAATTTCTTTCTGTAGTACGGAGACCAGAATTGCTTACAATACTCAAGATGGGGGCGCACTAGCGAGTTGTACAAGGCAATTATGACTTTTTCCGATTTAAACTCGAAAGTTCTTCCAATAAAACCTACCAGCTTGTTTGCAATTTCAACCGCCTCAGTGCACTGCTTACTTGGTTTTAGGTCATTTGATATTATCACACCAAGATCCTTTTCATTGTCTGTACTTGATAACTGGATATTGTTCATTTTGTAATTCACATGGACGTTGTTACTTCCAATATGAAGTACTTTACATTTTTCTGTGTTGAATTTCATTTGCCATTTTTCTGCCCAGCTTGCTAAAGTATTAAGGTCATATTGTAACTGCTGCCATTGTAATTTTGAAGTTACTTTACTGGTTATTTTAGTATCATCTGCAAATTTGGATACTTTACAATGTTGAGCCTCATCAATATCGTTTATATAGATAATAAAATGTATCGGTCCAAGTACTGAGCCTTGGGGAACGCCGCTGATCACGTTACGCCATTTGGATTCCTTTCCGTTTATCGCAACTCTCTGTTTTTGGTCTGAAAGCCAGTCTTGTAACCATTTCTGTGTATTTCCTTTAATTCCATGTGCTTCTATTTTGCTCATGAGATGCTTGTGAGGGACAGTGTCAAATGCTTTCTGAAAGTCGAGGTAAATTGTATCTACTGCTCTTGAGTCTTCATATGATTTGTAAACATCATGGAAGAAGTCCAGTAAGTTAGTTAAGCATGAACGACGATGTCTGAATCCATGCTGCGAGTCTTTAATTATATTATTTTCCTCTAGATAATTAACTATTTTATCTCTTATGATTTTTTTCCATTGACTTGAACACTATTGATGTTAAGCTGATTGGTCTGTAATTTCCTGGGTGCAACTTTTTTCCTTTTTTGAAAATTGGTGTTACATTTGCTAGGTTCCATTCACATGAACTTTCCCAGTACTTAAGGATTTATTGAATAAGATAGAGAGTGGCAGCAGTAACTTATTCTTTGCTTCATTAAGAATTCTCGGTGATATTTTATCGGGGCCAGGGGTTTTGTTTATGTTCGTACTATTTATGGCTCAAAGGATATCTTTATTATGGATAGCATAGTTACTAAGGACTGTGCAGTTTGCTTGGTTTGTGGGTAACTGTAGGTTTCTGTTGGCGTTTTCAACTGTAAAAACAGACACAAAGTAATGGTTAAGAATGTTTGCCATTTCGACCTCATTTTCTGTGTGTTTGCCATTGTTCGTTTCTAGCGGACCTATTGATGTAGTCATAACGTTTTTCTTTCTAATGTAACTGTAAAATTCTTTAGGGTTTGATTTGCACGAATTATCAGTGTGGATCTCCAGTGCTCTTTTGCTTTGTTTAATAAGTCTTTTTGATATGCAGTGTAGATTTTTGTACTGTAATTTATCATCATTGTTTTGTATAGTTTTTATTTATGGTATGCCTGTTTTTTGGCTATTAAGTTACTTTTAATTTCACTGGACCACCACTTTGGTTTCCTAGTACCAGCTGGACGCCTGTTACGTAGTGGCACACATGACTTTACCGCTTCATTAAATTTTTTGGTGAATATTTCCCATGCTTGGTTTATGTCATCTGTTTCAGACATTTCATTCCCGTCTGTATTTGCAAACAGCGCTCTGAGCCTAGTGAAATCTGCTCTACGATAATCTGGGACCTTTTCTTTGCTCATTGTTTCTTTAACTTTTTCAGTTGTAATATTAAATTGTATAATTCGATGATCATTGGAACTAAACTCAGGTCCTATTTTAACGTTGTTGACTATGTTATCATTTGTAGTCAAGATGATGTCTAGGATATTGTTTCCTCTTGCTGGGTATTCTATGTGTTGGGAAATGTTGTTTTCTTGAAGATTCGTATAAAGCTCTAGTCCTGAGTGTGCCGTTAGCGGTTCACCCCACTTTGTTACCGGTAGATTATAGTCTCCAAAAATTATGCTATCCTCTTGACAACAAATTTCTGCAATTTGATCATAAAGTTTTTCATCTGTCTCATTTGACTGGGCTGAAGGACGATAGACGAGACATATATTTATTTTGTGTGAATTATTACTTAGCTGAACATAACTGGCATCTATGTTGGCAATACTGGGTTTGGATAGCACAAGGGGGTGGAGACTAGTTTTCACATATAGTAAAACACTGCCACCAGCTCGATGTGGTCGCTCACAGTTGAAAATATTGTACCCTGTTACTGAGAATTCCGCTAGAAAGTCACGGTCAGATGTGTTAATCCAGGACTCTGTGATGCCAACAATCTCATAATTTTCTAGGTACATAAGAGATTCTAAATCCTCAAACTTGTTACATAGACTACGTGCATTAACATAGCAGACTCTCATTCCATCCCAAACAGTTGATGAACTGACTTTGTGGATATTTATGTTGAGGTTACTGCTCCTGGACATGCCACTTTTTTTTTTTAACCCGCGGCGTCCCGTCGACGTACTTCCACGTCCTCACGTTATGTCACTGCCAATCCCGTTGACGTACTTCAACGTCCTGCAATTGCAAGGTTCATAATTTCCACAATTTTCAAAATTCGCGTGAGATTTTCTATTCGCTCACGTACCCAAGCCTCCCCTACCTGCCCCCAGGCGGGCAGCGTCCCAGACCCTGCGTGACCTGTGCTCGCCCTTGTCTCGGTCACTCACCTGTTAGCAGTGACCCAGGTCAGACATGGCGCGTAAAGGTCTCTCAGACGACGAAATACAATCCGCCCTGGATGCCTTCACTGGAGATAGTGATTCTCCACTTGATGATGATGTGGTGGATCGAGATTATGTGCAGCCTGAGGAGGAAATAACATGCAGTGATGAGGAGGTCCCTTCACCCCGGAAAAAGCGGTATGTCACGTATCGTAAGGCAAGGGAAGGCCAGCCTGCACCCAAAACACCTGCATGGACCTCTCTCCATCCCCTAGAGAGAGATTCTGATGAGGACGAGGATGAGGACGATGACGATGACGGCGGCTTAGGACGTGATGTTGCCTCGTGGTTGGGGAAGGAAAAAATCTCACCCCGAGGACCAGAAGGTGGGGCGAGAAGGCAAATAAAGTATGGCCTAGTGTTTTGTCTGGGGAAGGCGAAAGTGGTGTGGTGGGAGTGCAGGGTGAAAGGGAAGTGGTGTGAGGGAGGCAGCACGAGCACGTGGTGCACGTAGGCCTAGGGGAGAGGAGGTGGAGCCACTCCCCAGCACGTCTTTCGCCATACAATATTCCCAAACTTCCTACACACAGCCCCAGGATGTGGGGAAAGGAAGGAAAGGGAAGGGAAAGGGTAAAGGAAAAGGGAGAGGGAAGAGAAGTGCGAGTGATGAAAGGAGCCGCTCTCCACCTCCCCCACCACCACCAATGTTGCGTTGTGCCTTCAGCCATGTTTCAGAGAGTACCATAACTTCCTACACTACTGAAACTGTGTGGGATGGCGATATGACGCTCAGTATAATGGTAAGGCCAGTCAGTATGTGCCAAGTCTTATATAAACTTGAAACGGGTGTAATGTTTGCAGGAAAGTAATGTATAAGTTGAGAATTAGTGTAAGTTGAACGAAGTGATATGAAAACTACACCCACTGTATAAATCTGTGAAAATATGACGCTCAGTATAACAGTCTGGTCAGTAAATATGTGATAGCAAGAATATAAAGTGGAAACGGGTGTAATGTTAGCATGAATAAAACGTATAAGTTGAAAAATAGTGTAAGTTGTAATAATTGATGTC
>NC_137052.1:11006431-11072649 GCF_032717465.1 Coenobita brevimanus | reverse complement strand
GAGTACACCCACTGTGTAAATCTGCGAAAATATGACGCTCAGTATAACACTCTGGTCAGTAAATATGTGATAGCAAGAATATAAAGTGGAAACGGGTGTAATGTTAGCATGAATAAAACGTATAAGTTGAACAATAGTGTAAGTTGTAATAATTGATGTCACGAGTACACCCACATTCTGGTCAGTAAGTATGTGATAGGAATTATATAAAGTGGAATTTGTTGTAATGTTAGTAGTAAGGTATTTTATACGTTGAATACTAGTGTAAGATGAAACAAATGATATCGCGATAACACTCCCTGTGTAAGTACGCGCTAATATGACGCTCAGTTGCATCGTAAGTTCTGAAATTATGTGATATCAATTATATCAAGTGTAAACATGTGCAATGTTAGTGGAGAATTATTATATAAGTACAAAAATAGGTTGTAAGTTGAAATAGTAGTCATAGCAACTTCACCGTGTGTGTTATTATGCGCTATTATTACGCTATATATTTACGTAAGGCCTGAAATTATCTCAAAACAGTTCTATAAAGTTGAAAAGTATAAAATGTTATTAGAAAAGTATTATGTAAGTAGAAAAAACACAATACGAGTTGAAACAACAGTCACAGCGAGTTCACTCACTACGTAAATAAGCGCTAACATTACGCTAAATGTTATCAAAAGGCCTGTGAATACGTAAAAACAGTTCAATAAAATGTACAATGGTATAATGTTATTGTAAAAGTATTATGTAAGTAAAAAAAATGATATGTATCATGATTTTCGAATGTTAGCGATTCATCGTGACCAAGTTGCCCGATTTTGCTCGTTTCGCACGATGGTACAATGCTTATTTCTGCTTTATTTTTGTATAAAATCCATTATACTCTTTTATCACATGTTTTTATGTTTGTAATAAATACATATCTACTTACTTTCATTGGTTTCCCAGACTAATAATACCATAGAAAACGTTAGAGGCTCAGACCGCCTACGGAGAACACAGCGCCAGGTGGGACCAAGGCATACCTGTTTAAGGTAATTATGGACCCCGGGGAACAATTTCTTTGTCCCTGACCATTGTTTCTGACCAAAAGCGAAAGTTTTAGCAAAAAAAAAAAAAGGGTCGGAAAATGGTCGGGATTGGGGGGTACCAGTGGTAAAAAAGTGGTCGGGATGGGGCGGGTTAAAACTGACCTAACCATGGACATGTAAATTTTTACTTTACTATGTACTGAAAGCACATTATTATTCCAAACAGATTTCAACATTCCAACAGCTTGCCAAGCCTGTCTAATCCTCTCCTCAATTTCACTGTTTAATGATCCATTAGATGATACAACAGTTCCCAGATATTTACAATTTTCTACATTCTTCACCACATTATTCCCAATTACACAACTGATTTGGTTTTCCACGGTTATATTAATAATTTCAGTCTTTCCACAATTTATTACCAATCCCACTTTTTCTCCTTCCTCCACCAGACAATCAAGCACCCTCTGCATCTTGTAAAAACTTTCGCACATCAGTACAATATCATCAGCATAGTCCATATCCATCAGCCTCTTATTTTCTTTCCAGTTAATTCCTGCACCTGTTCTCCTTACAACTTTTCTCATAACATAATTCAAAACCAAAACAAACAGCAAAGGCGAAAGCACTCCTCCCTGAATCACTCCTGACATAACTTTAAATTGATCACTCAAAGAACCACCCACCATCTTACAAGAAACAAAACTACACAGAGCACAGAAAACAAGGACATTTCATAACTTCACCACCATTCGACAAGACCGGGCCGACGGCGATGGCGGTGGACTCATCACCCTGATACACAAATCCATCAACTTTGCAGATACCAGTGCACACACAAAGTCACTTCTCCCCCCACATGACACCACAACAGAAATACAATCAATTAAAGTACGCACTGGTAACAAATCACACATAACAATCGCTAACACATACATTCCCCCACAATCATCCCCCACAGTACCACACAATTACTCTCCACAGATACACCACATCACTAACATACCCAACATCATCCTGGGTGGTTATTTCAAAGCTAAGTCGTCGGCCTGGCATGTCAACAACCCTAACACAGACAGAGGGCTGGTACTACAATCCCAGACAGATCATCTTTTCATACTAAACAGTCTAGACCAACATACCCATATCCCACACCAAGCCCTCTTCCTCCCATCATCTCCAGACATCACATTCTGCTCCCCAAACCTCGCCCCCACTACATCATGGAGAGTGGTCAAAATCCTAGGTTCTGATCACCTCCCAATCATCATCACTACCAAAACCAGAATCACCCCAGCTGGCCACAAACACACATACACTAATTGTAAGAGAGCCAACTGGGAGGCCTTTGTAACTGAAACAGAACAACATCTCGAAACACTAAACAGTACACCCATCACAAACATCAACACCGCTGTGCACACTTTCAATACAATTATACAAAACGCAGACAAAATACATATCCCTAGAGGCAACAGAAAGAGACACAACCCCAACTTCACACCAGAAATTCAAGGCCTCATCAGACAAGGTGACACGCTGCGACACTCCCCAACACCTCATACACAAGACACCATACAACAAATACAAGAACTCAACACTCAGATAAACAATAAAATATCAGAACAGCAAACACTAAACTGGAAAAATTACCTCCAAACACTTGACCACAAAACAAACATCAGCAAACTCTACAAAGCACTAAACAGCATCAAACTTTCCAACAGCAACACCACACAATCACACGCTGCCATCACAACAACAGACACCATACCCTCAAACAAACAACAAGCAAACACTCTCATCAATCACTTTTCACAAGTTAGCCATCTAAACCCCCATCCCGAAGACCGACGTATCGTCTGACGTAAGAGACAGTTCCCCACAGACCCTGACTATGCACCTTTCACTTACAACCAGATGAAACACATCATTAACAACCTCAAGCACTCATCTGCCTGTGGACCAGACAACATAAGCAACATTCACCTTAAACACCTAGGACCACAAGGCATACAAGCACTCACCAACATATCAAACTACAGCTACTCACACAACATAATACCCAACATCTGGAAGCATTGCAATATCATCACTATCCCTAAACCCAACAAAGACCCCACGTTACCCTCCTCACATCGCCCCATCACACTCCTCTGCACCCTCTCTTAAGTCACTGAATGACTGGTACTACAACTAGTCACACCTCACATTCCCCTAGCCCAGTCACAACATGGTTTTAGGCCACTACACTCCACAAACACCCTTCTTACAGACCTTACACAGAGAGTTTTCGATGGCATGAACTCAGCTAGGCCACCACACAGAAAACTCCTAGCCACACTAGACATTAGCAAAGCTTTTGATGCCATCCCCGCCACAACCTCACAAACAAAATACTCAACACAAACATGCACAATAACACAAAAAGATGGCTGGCAAACTACTTAGCAGGCAGATGTGCACATGTAACATTTGCCGGTCAGTCTCCTAACATCAGAAACTTCACAAACGGCGTCCCCCAAGGATCTGTTTTGTCCCCTACACTCTTTAACTTATACAAGCACGACATACCCACACCCCACACACCACATATACAGATAGCTTCCTATGCAGATGATATAACATTTACATGCACGCACCAAAACGCAAACACAGCTGTACACATCATTCAACCTTACCTCAACACACTACACGAATGGTTCACCACAAACAGGCTCAAAATAGCCCCAGCCAAATCTACAGTGACTCTTCTCACAAACTGGACAGCAGAACACAGTCACATCCCACACCTCACCATAAACAACACCCCCCTACCACACACACACACACACACACAAAATCCTTGGTGTAACATACAATACATCAATGTCATTTAAACAACACATCACAAACATTAAAAAGAAAATAACACCAAGACTCAATGCTTTGAGGTCACTTGCCCATACAACATTCGGACACAACAAAGAAACTACCACCACAGTATACAAACAATACATACTGTTACGCTGTCCGCCTGTCCGTTCCCACGGGTGCAGCCGTTACAGCTGGGTTAGGGGATTATGCAGTATCCGTGTCATTCGCGGAGTTTAAATTAGCGAGTGTTACAAGTTCTTTTGTTTCTTTCGTTCCTGCCACTGAGGACAATTTTATTTAATACCATGCTGTGAATGCTTTTGATTATTTTGATTGTCTTAAGTGAGCTACCAGTATATTTAATGATGTTTTGCTTGCATTAGAAGTACCAATTCATTGTAGAGAGAGAGGGGCACGAATTTAAGTTCCTTATTAATTAATCTGATTCATGCGTTCACGCTTGGCTCCACACGAGCCTAGCATTCGACCATTGTCTTCCCAACCATTTTCAGTATCGCGTTTGTGTACACTCTCTCTCTCCCCAGTCATTTTTGTGCCGAGCTGGCGTTTTCATTTAAGTTTATTTTATTCTTTTGTTTGCTGACTGAGGGAAGTAGCTATTTTATATGATTTTGTGACCGTGTTGTCTTTGGAGGGGCAGGCTGGCTCACCGTGGTCCTCTCGCTGCCTTTATTAACGTTCCCCAACACACGTACATACACACACACCCCTAACCCCTACACAGTTCAGTCCCATCTCCTTGCACAAGGCTAGTGAGAACTATCGTGAGCTATCAACTGCGTTCCTCCTTGGACACGGGTTAAGTAGAAATTCGTCACCACCGGAAATGAGTGGGAGGTGTTCCTGTAGACTGTCTCGGGCGGTATTATTTCTGGTAGAGACGATAGTAGGCTAGATCCATAGGTAGGCTGTTCCGTTTGTTACTATCAAAGTACAGAGTGTTGCGTACTTAAGTGATAATTTTTCCGTTGCATAGTTTTTCTCTAGTTTACGGAGCGTGAGTGCCAGGGTCTGCGTTATTTTCACAACGCAGTGGAGGCCGATCATCTAAAACTACCTTGTTGTCTTTTTGTAATAGCCCCGGGCTGGCGCTACTGTAACAGTGGCGACCTCGCATCAGGATATCCTAACAGTGCCTTCTTCTTGCTAGGATATCGTTACCTTGGCGTTCTCTGTGCTTTGAGGTGAAGTTGATGAGTGTGAAGTTTCTCAGTCAGCATTAGTTATTTCATTATTCAGTACTGCCATTGAATTGTCACCATGGAGTCACGCGTGTCTACACCAGAAGGCGTACGTGCTGAGTCAACTGTGGATAAGGAAAATATGGAACAACGAGAGGCACATAGCAAAGGTACTCCCCGTGTGAGCCCTGAGTTTAACTATGGTGCTGAGCTGCCTCGTTTCGCTACCCCACCATTACCATCTATGATGCCGCCGAGCCAGTTTAGAGCAGTTCCCCCAGGTATGTCTAGTGCTTTCCCTGGAGTTGTTCATTCCACTCCCATATACCCTGGAGTCTTGTCACCGGAGGCTCAGTTGCAGTTGCAGTTGAAAAAGATGGAGATGGAAATGCAGCGTGCAAGTGAGAAAGATGAGATGGAGATGGAGATGCAGCGTGAAAAAATGCGATTTGAGCTGGAGAAGACTCGCTTGGAGGTGACTGCTAAAAGGCCTACTTCAGATACCCAAACTTTAGGCCGTGCAGAGGATGGGGAGAGTTGGCTCTCAAAGAGTCTGAAATTAGTGCCAGCATTTGATGAGTTGTAGGTGACAGAATGGTTTGTCAGGTTTGAAAAGAAGGCTAGGGAGTTTGAGTGGCCCAGGCAGCGCTGGGTGGGCTTGGTATCTAATGTGCTGAAGGGAAAAGCTTTGGAAGCGTATAATAGGATGAGCCCTGAGGATGTAGATGATTATGATGAATTTAAAGCATCCATTCTTAAGGCATACGAACTTAGACCAGAGGCTTATCGGTTGTTGTTCCGTGGTGCTCGGAAAAGACCTGCTGACACCTATATGGCCTACGCCAGGTATCTGGAGGAGACGTTAGACGAGTGGTTGCTGAGTGAGAGCGCCACTTCGTGTAACGAGGTGCGTGAACTGCTTTTGATGGGACATTTTACCAACATGGCTGACAAAGAAATTGGTGTTAAAATTAGGGAGAAGAGATTTAAGACCTTGAAGGAAGCAGCGACGTGGGCTGATGACCGGGTGTTGGCCTTGCGGAGTATGGGGGTCAAGTATGCTAATTTTCAGCATTCCAGGGAGAGGACTGTGAGTGGTCCGGCCTGGGATAAATCTCCCGTGAATCAGTCCAAGGGAAGTTCAGAGGAGAAAAGGAATTCAGGGAGAAAGAGCCCCGTATCCAGTTCGAAGCTACTTTGTTACTTTTGCAAACAGAGTGGGCACATCAAGCCTAACTGCCCTAAGTGGAAAGCCTCCCAAAATGCAAAACCAGTGGCACTAATTGTAGGTTCGAGTCAGGTGAACGAGAGGAGTTGGGAGAGTGGTAACGGTGAGGGAGAAGTCTGTGGAAAGCTGGAGTGCAGCCGGCTGTGCTCGCTGCCAGCTCAGGCTGAAAAAGTTACCCAACATGCTACGGCACCTCTGGATGAACTGCCTCAGAAATCGTCCCTAGACTGGTGTAAACCTTTTATGTGTCACGGCACAGTGAAAATTCATGGGATCAATTATCCAGTTACTGTGGTTCGTGATACCGGTGCACAACAGTCTGTGTGCAGAAACGTGACTGGAGGGCCTGTAAACTCAGGGAAGTATGTGCTGTGTAGAGGCATGAACTCAGATGAATACTATGATTATGTTCATGTGGAACTCGATTGCCCCATTGTTCAGGCTGCAGCTCAAGTAGATGTTGCTGATGTAATACCAGTAGAGGGGGTTGATTTTCTGCTGGGGAACGACTTGGCTGGGGAGAAAGTATTTCCATCTCTTCCCCCACCAGTTGTTGTGGCAGAGAAGTGTTTTGACGCCCCAGAAATTGGTATTGAAGTTGATGCAGAAGTGGAAGCCATGTTCCCGGTCTGTGCAATTACAAGATCTATGGCACAGGTTGCAGCCTGGGAGGAAGAACTGGCGAAGTCACAGGTTCTTGGGGTCGACTGTGATGAGGCAGGGCCACCAATGGAGGAACCTAGTGAGCAGAGTGTTGCTGTGGTGGGTGAGGAGAGTGGGAATGCGTGCATGGGCGCCACCCCACTTCCCACTCAGGACACTAGAGGTGGTGCTGAGTGTGTCTGTGTGGAGACTGAACCCAGCCCACCGACTGAATTAGAAGAATTTCAGGACGCTGGGGTCGACTGCGGGGATGCAGGACCACCGTCAAACGCGCCTGAGGAACAGTGTCACTGTTGAGGGTAGAGGTGATGATGATGTCAGTGTGGAGTCTGACATTCCTCCCCCTGTCGAGTGTACTAGAGGTGGCGCTGAGATTGATCGCCCTTCGCAATCCAGTGTCCCGACCAGTCCCTTATCTCAGTCCTCAGTAGAGCTGGCGGGTGTTGGGCCAGCAGAATTGAGGGTGAAGCAACAGGAGGATGTAACATTAAAGCCCTTGTTTGCTCGAGTAGGGGAAGAAAGAAGTATGGAGTGTGGTAAGGAGGAGTTCCTGATTAAAGACAATGTTTTACATCGCCGATGGACGCCCACTGGCGCCAAGGTGGATGGAGGAGTGGGTGAGTTAGTGCAGGTGGTGGTGCCTGTGCAGTATAGGGTGCCATTAATACAGTTAGCACATGAGGGACCTTTAGCAGGTCACTTGGGAAATAGAAAGACAGTGCAGCGCTTAAGATATAACTTTTGGTGGCCAAGTATGCCAGGACAAGTTGCTGCGTACATCAGGAGCTGTCATACGTGTCAGATAGTGGGCAAGCCTAATCAAGTTCTTCCTGTGGCCCCTTTGACTCCCATTCCTGCAGTTGAACCTCCGTTTACCCGGGTAATCATTGATGTCGTGGGCCCTTTACCTCCTACTTCTGCTGGAAACAAGTATTTGTTAACCATAATGGATGTTACAACGCGATACCCAGAGGCTATACCAATCAGAAGCATGCAGGCGAAGTCAGTAGTCAAGCAACTTATCCTGTTCTTTACTCATTTTGGCCTGCCCAAGGAGTTGCAGTCAGACCGTGGAGTGAATTTTACATCTAATTTGTTTAAGCAGACAATGACAGAGTTGGGCATCGAGCACATTTTGTCCAGTGCCTACCATCCGCAGTCACAAGGTGCCCTGGAAAGGCATCATCAGACCTTAAAGACAATGCTGCGCACCTTCTCCTATGATAGTGGAAAGGATTGGGACCTAGCGGTACCCTTTGTTATGTTTGCAGTGAGAGAGGTACCAACTGAGTCATTAGGGTTTTCACCCAATGAGTTAGTGTTTGGGCACAGAGTTCGTGGTCCCTTGGATGTGGTGCGAGAGGCCTGGAGTAACAACAAATCTGGCAACCAGGAATCCATGCTTGACTATGTCTGCCGGACTCGGGAGAGACTGCATTGCGCTTTAGAGCTTGCCCGTGACCATCTAATCGGGGCTCAAGCGAGAATGAAGGCTCATTACGATAAGGAGGTCAGAAGTCGTGAGTTTAAGCAAGGAGATGAAGTTTTGGCACTGCTGCCTATGCAAGGAAAACCTCTGGCGGCTAGATTCAGTGGTCCTTATATTGTGAAGAAGAGAGTTGGGGAATTGACTATCTAATTGTTACCCCAGATAGGCGGAAGAGTACTCAGTTGTGCCACATTAATATGTTGAAGCCATACTACCGCCCAGTTGATTCTCATTGTGGGATGACTGCTGATGTCTCTCACCTGGGAGGTGAAGGACGGGGAAGGGAGAACGTGGCATCAAAGGAACGTGCTGTGGAGGGAGCTGTTGGTGCCGGTGATGTGAGTAGTGGACCAGGGTTACAGCCACAGTCCCTGGAAGGTGACTTTGGAGTGGACGTTGAGGGAACCAGGGATAAGAGCGCTCCTGTAGTTTTGGCGGTTGGTAGTGAGTTGGAGGAGCAGGAGGAAGTGCTTAGTCGTGGTGAGATGTTACCAGCTGACCTATGGGAGGGCAACGGTTATGCAGCTCTGGTGGAGAAATTGCGACACCTTGATCCAGTAAAGCGAGAAGAGCTGTGCAACAGATTATGGAAACATCCGAAAGTTTTTGGAGATTCACTGGGATTGACAACTTGGGCTACTCATAACACTGACATTGGGGATAGTAAGCCTGTAAAATTAGCTCCCTACCGCATCAACCCTATCAGACAGAAAGCTCTCGATAATGAGATCAAGTATATGTTGGACCATGGATTGATCAAGAGGAGTTTCAGTGAGTGGAGTTCACCAGTTACCTTGCAGCCGAAGCCAGATGGGAAGGTTAGGTTGTGTGTGGACTTAGGGAAGGTTAACTCACTGTCTAAGACCGATGCTTATCCCTTGCCTCGGGTCGATGACTCCGTGGACAAGGTGGGAAATGCCACTTATATCACCAAACTTGATTTAGTAAAAGGATACTGGCAGGTCCCGCTGACGGAACGGGCTAAACAAGTGGCTAGCTTTGTTGTCAGTGGTGCAGTATATCAGTGCCAGGTGATGCCTTATGGATTGTAGAATGCTCCAGCCACTTTCCAGAGGCTTATGGATAAAGTGGTGGATGGCATACCTAATTGTGTCGTTTACATCGATGATGTCATAGTGTATGACACCAAGTGAAAGGAGCACCTTAATCATGTGGAAATGCTCATTAAGCGGTTGGAGGAAGCTGGCTTAGTAGTCAACTTGGACAAGTGCGAGTTCGTACGTGCTAAGGTCCAGTACCTTGGATTTGTTGTAGGACATGGGCAAGTGGCTCCACCTCGGGCTAAGGTGGATGCCATTTCCAACTTTGCAGCACCCCAGTGTCGCCGTGCCCTCCAGCGATTTTTGGGCATGATTGGCTGTTACAGAAGATTTATTGGGAATTACTCCACAGTGCTTGCCCCTCTTACTGACTTATTGCGCAAGGATAAGAAGTGGCAGTGGACAGCCGAGTGTGAGCAAGCTTTTACTACTGTTAAGTCTCTGCTGTGCCACCACCCCATACTGCGTGCACCAGATTTTGACAAATCTTTTGTGCTGGCAGTTGATGCTAGCCGAGTAGGGGTAGGAGCAGTGTTGATGCAGCCGGATGAGGGCCAGGTTGAACAATCCATATCATACTTCTCAAAGAAGTTTAATAAAGCCCAGAAGAACTATTCCGTCATAGAGCAGGAGTTATTAGCGATTATCCTGGCCCTGCAACACTTTGCTGTCTACCTGCCCCCTTTTGGCCCTGTGATCAAGATTTATTCAGACCATCATCCGCTGCAGTTTTTGAACAAGTTTAAATTTAAGAACCAGCGTTTGACCCGCTGGAGTTTGCTTTTGCAAGAGTACAATTTAGAAGTTAGGCATATTAAAGGGATTGATAACGTAATTGCTGATTGTTTATCCAGGGAGGGGTCAGGGTCTTGATTCGAAAATTTTGATCCAGGGCTCAAAATTTTCCCTTGGGGGAGGGCGTGTTACACTGTCCGCCTGTCCGTTCCCACGGGTGCAGCTGTTACAGCTGGGTTAGGGGATTATGCAGTATCCGTGTCATTCGCGGAGTTTAAATTAGCGAGTGTTACAAGTTCTTTTGTTTCTTTCGTTCCTGCCACTGAGGGCAATTTTATTTAATACCATGCTGAGAATGCTTTTGATTATTTTGATTGTCTTAAGTGAGCTACCAGTATATTTAATGATGTTTTGCTTGCATTAGAAGTACCAATTCATTGTAGAGAGAGAGGGGCACGAATTTAAGTTCCTTATTAATTAATCTGATTCATGCGTTCACGCTTGGCTGCACACGAGCCTAGCATTCGACCAGTGTCTTCCCAACCAGTTTCAGTATCGTGTGTGTGTACACTCTCTCTCTCCCCAGTCATTTTTGTGCCGAGCTGGCGTTTTCATTTAAGTTTATTTTATTCTTTTGTTTGCTGACTGAGGGAAGTAGCTATTTTATTTGATTTTGTGACCGTGTTGTCTTTGGAGGGGCAGGCTGGCTCACCGTGGTCCTCTTGCTGCCTTTATTAACGTTCCCCAACACACGTACATACACACACACCCCTAACCCCTACACAGTTCAATCCCATCTCCTTGCACAAGGCTAGTGAGGACTATCGTGAGCTATCAACTGCGTTCCCCCTTGGACACGGGTTAAGTAGAAATTCGTCACCACCAGAAATGAGTGGGAGGTGTTCCTGTAGACTGTCTTGGGCAGTATTATTTCCGGTAGTGACGATAGTAGGCTAGATCCATAGGTAGGCTGTTCCGTTTGTTACTATCAAAGTACAGAGTGTTGCGTTCTTAAGTGATAATTTTTCCGTTGCGCAGTTTTTCTCTAGTTTACAGAGCGTGAGTGCCGGGGTCTGCGTTATTTTCACAACGCAGTGGAGGCCGATCATCTAAAACTACCTTGTTGTCTTTTTGTAATAGCCCCGGGCTGGCACTACCGTAACAATATATATATATATATATATATATATATATATATATATATATATATATATATATATATATATATATATATATATATATATATATATATATATATATATATATATATATTTATATATATATATATATATATATATATCCCATTGGAGCCCGGTGTCCGGAATATTGGACAGAACTGGGATTTTTCAAGTCTTTATAAAGTAGGGAACCCCCGGGTAGGAACCTATGAGCTTCGCGACTATGAACCGATAGGTGGAGGGCGGTTCGCTTAGTACCCACCCAGTGCCATGCCTCGCCCAGCACCCCTGGGATCCAATGGCATATATATATATATATATATATATATATATATATATATATATATATATTTCTAATAAGGTATGAAAATATAATTCTTGTGGGGAAATATATGTAAAAATATGTATGCAGACTGATGCCTTTATTAGAAAAACTGACAGCCTGCACACAAACAGGAGGCATGTACTAACACTGCATATTGTAAATTAAAATCAAAGTTTAATTAAAATGCATTTCTCTAGTTTCCTAAATCATCAGTTATAAAATTAGTGGCCCAGGAAGAGCTGTGCTTCCCGTGAATGATCGATAGCCACTGATAGTTGGTATGATTTATCCACTGTTGTTAGTTTCATTTGGAGTTGCGTGAAGCTTCAGTTGCCCCACTTCCGTAATACGAATAAGGTTCGTTTTTTGAAGCTGTAATTGGGTCGGTGTTTCATAGATATATACATATATAAATACTGTATATATATATATATATATATATATGGAGCCTCTGTGGTACAGTTGTAGAGTGTGCGTTTCACACGCTGGTGAGCGCGTGTTCGCCTCCCACCAGAGTTCTAAAAACTTTGGGAAGCGTTCACCAAGCCACTTATTACTTTGGCGGACACAAGGGGTGCTGTGGTTGAACCAGTGTCGCATACTGGTATGCTTGCATCCAATCGGCTTAAGGTGGGCTGATTACACTTGGTTCACAGACTACACACACATCCAAAGCCACTACAATTACACTCACAAGCACTTCTCACCCTACATACAGTCTCTACCAGATAGCCTGACCCACTTGGTAGAGATACATTGGCTGTATCGTCTCTGCTTCGGTAGGGATAGGCCGATCCTGCAGTGGACCTCAACGGCTGATGATGATGATGATGATGATTTTATATATATATATATATATATATATATATATATATAGCGGGTATATATATATATATATATATATATATATATAGAGAGAGAGAGAGAGAGAGAGAGAGAGAGAGAGAGAGATACATCGATATATGTACTGATATAGATATAGATATTAAACATACGCCTCCGAAGCAAGAGAAGGTTTTATGTTTTTATCGGGGCGCGTCTGCGCCTCGGCCGTGACTGTGTGTGTTTATGTTCTTACCTAATTGTTCTTACCTAATTGTATCTTTACAGGAATGAGTCAAGCTCGTATTGTCCCGTGTCTTAAACCATATTTATCGTACATATCCTTAAATTTGTGAATTGTTTTGGCACACGCTATTTCATTCGGTAGTGCATTCCATTGATCAATTGCTCTGTTTGGGAAACTGAATTTCCTTACGTCTTTATCATCTCTCTTCTTATGCAGTTTTTTGCAGTGTTCTCTTGCTGATGCTTCTTCATTTGTTAAGTAATCATTTATGTCTATTTTCTCCTTCCCTGATATGCACTTATATAGCATTATCATGTCACCTCTTTTCCTTCTCTCCTGTAGTGTTGGTAGATTCAGTTTATTTAGTCTTTCTTCGTAGCTTAGGTCCCTTAAGCTTGGTATCCATCTTGTAGCGGCCCTTTGAACTTTTTCAGTCTTGTCTATATGCTTTTGAGATGAGGACTCCAGACTACTGATGCATATTCCAGGGTTGGTCTAATGAATGATGTTATTATCCTTCTTAGCATGTCTTCATTTATGTATGTGAATGCTATTCTCATATTTGCAAGCAGTGTATACATGTTCCGTACCTTCTCGCTGATGTGGTCAGCCGGAGATAGTCTGTTATTGACTGTCACACCTAGATCTTTCTCTCCTTCTGATGTGTATAGGGTTTTATTTCCTAACTTATAATCCCAATCAGATCTTTTTCCACTTTTACCAAACTTGATTACATGACACTTGTCCACACTGAATTCCATTTGCCATGTACTACTCCATTCATGAAGTTTATTTAATTCTTCTTGTAGCTCTTTACAAGAGTCTGTGTTAGTAATTCTCCTTTGTATTTTTGCATCATCTGCAAACATATTCAGATAGCTTTCATTTCCAGTGTTACTGTTTATATCATTTATATACACTAAAAACATGATTGGTGCCAGCACTGAACCCTGTGGTACTCCACTAGTCACTTCTTTCCATGATGAGTAGTTTCCTCTTAGTACTGTTCTCATTTCTCTTTTTATGAGAAAGTCTTGCATCCAACAAAACAGTTTGCCTCGAATTCCTCCTTGATGGTACAGTTTCCATAAAAGTCTTTGGTGTGGTACTGTGTCAAAAGCTTTCTTGAAATCTAAATAGATACTGTCCACCCATCCTTCCCTTTCCTGTATTGTGTTTGTTACTCTGTCATAGTAGCTCAACAGATTAGTAACACATGATTTTCCTTTTCTGAAACCAAACTGTCTTTCTGTTATCATACTGTGTTCTTCTAGATGATTTACCCAAGCTTTTCTTATAAGCTTTTCTAATACCTTGCTTACAACACTGGTCGGTAGTTGAGTGGATTTTGTCTATTTCCTTTCTTGAATAAGGGGACAATATTTGCTTTTCTCCAAATATCAGGTAGTTTACCTTGACTCAAGGATTTCTTGAAAATTAAAAATAATGGTTTACTTAACTCCTTTGCACATTCTCGTAGTACCCAACATGAAATTTCATCAGGACCACTTGCTTTTCCTCTGTCTAATCTACTTAACTCCTCCTGTATTACTTTTTCTGCTATTTGTATATCTGGTAGTATGTGTGGACATGCATGTTCCACATAGTCACTCTCAAAATTTTTTTCTTCTGTAAAAACTAATTGGAAATTCTTATTTAGTGCTTCACAAATACCTTTCTCTTGTGTATAAGTGATTCCCTCGTCCGTAATTGATTGTATTATATCTTTTACTTTGGTTTTGCTTCTGATATAGCTGTAAAACAGCTTTGGTTGATCACTACTTTTATTTATTATATCCTCCTCAAACTGTTTTTGGGCTTCCCTCCTTATTCTTGTATAGTCGTTTCTTGCCTGTTTGTAATTATTATACGCCCTTTCACTATTGTGTCTTCTGTATCTATTCTACAACAAATCTCTTCTTTCTTTTGATTTTTTACATTCTGTATTGAACCATTTCTGTATTTTCTTATCTGCTTCCTTGTGCTGTGGGATGTACTTCTGGGCTCCTATTTCATAAAATTCACAGAATTTTTTATATACTGCATTTAAATCTTGTCCTCTAAGCTCATTTTCCCAATCAACTTCTAAGAAATACTTCTTTAGGTCTTGATAATTTCCCTTTTTATAGTTTAGGCTCTTTTTGTAACTGTCATTGCTGTTTACTATGTCATATGCTATCCTGAAGTTATAATTTAGTACTGCATGATCGGTTTTGCCGAGTGGAGGGTGATATATTAAACTGTCTTTATCATTTTCTTGCCTAGTAAATATTAGATCTAGCACTGAAGGTACATCAAGTCCTCTTTTTCTGGTGGTTTCCCTCACATATTGCGTTAGGAAAAACTCTTGCACAAGATCCAGGAGCTTTTGGTCCCAACAGCTTTCTTGGCTAATTATATCTAGAGTATTCCAATCTATATTTGTGTTAAAATCCCCAATTAGTATAATTCTTTCCGATTTCTCTTCCATTTTATGTATTGATGATCTTAAACTCTGAATTGTACTCTCTGCCAGGTCCTCATATTCATCTCTTTCCCATGTCTTTGATCTGGGTGGCATGTACAAATTGGCTACAATTACTTTACCTTCAGATGTGTTGATCTCTACTGCAATCAGTTCTACTTGTGATGGTATTTCTAGTTTTATTTCATTGACTTTTAGATTTTTCTTAGTTAATATTATAATTCCTCCTCCTTTTTTTAAATTTCTGTCTCTTCTCCATATATTGTATTCCTCTAAGTTTAGTATGTCATTGGATATCCTTGGTGTTAATTTTGTTTCAGTTAGGCATATTATTTGTGGTTCATTTTCTCTGACATAATCATTCATCTCCAGTAATTTAGATACCATTCCATCCACATATGAGTACATCAACTTTATCATCTTGTTTATATACTTGTCATGACATGGTTCTACTACCTTCCTCCTTTTTATTCCATCCTGTTTGTGTACCACTTTCGTACCTGCAATCTTATTACTTTGTAAAAAAATTTCTTCTTCTCCTCTTCTGATCTTCCCTCATTTTTTGTTTTTGCCTCCTCCATTTTCTCTTTCAGTAATTCCAGTTCCTCTTGTGTTAGGCATCTTTTTATCTATACATTTTTGAACTCCTCTTTTTCCATAAGATTCTTTGCATTTTTTAGTATCTCCTCCACGGTGTTTACACTCTGGAAAGTCACCTTTAGAGGTCTTGTCTTGCTTTTCTCATATTTCCCTAACCTTTTGTGTTCCTCTATGTCTTTACTACAGATTTCCTCTGATACTTCTTTCAGTAAGCTCATTACATTTGACATCTCCTTTTTGTCTCTTGTGAGATTGTTTTTTTACTTCTTCCTCTTCTATACCAGTGATTATAATAGATTTGTTTATATCTACTGAATCTCTGACTAACTTTGGATTGTTTTGGATTATTCTTTTCACTTCCTTTTTAATGCTTTTTTCCTCCACCCTTGTTTCTAAGACTTTCTTTATTTTCACCATTTCAGCATATGTGGTTTCCACATCATTTCTGTAGCTTTGCACAGCTTCATTCACCTGTGTTATCTTCTCCTCACTATCACTGCTCTGGTCTATAAGACTACTTACTTGCCTAATTGTCTCTGTCATTTTTGAACTCTTCCATAACACTCTCGTGATTGACTACTGTACTTGCCATTTCACTCATTTTCTTCCTAAGTGTACTCAGTTCCACTGTTAGTTCAGTAATGGTTGTGTGTGTGTGTCTAAAATAATAATAATAATAATAATAATAATAATGATGATGATGATACCGTAATAAGAATAAAAATCAGAACCGTTTTTTGGCAACTTTTCAGCCTTTTGACATTTGTGGAGTATTATCAAAATATTGATTGTTTTGGTCGCTTTCAGCCAGTTCCGTTCCACTTTGCAGAAAATTAATATTCCTCCTCTTCCTCTTTGTTTTTGTGTTCTTTCTTCATTGTCTATTACTTAATGACTTTGTACGACAGAACAAAAGCGGAAACGCAATCTTAAAAATAGATGACTTCGAAATAAATAAATCACCAAAAAATTGTGTGGACAAATAATATTATTCCTCCCCCTATGCTGTGCGTGACGTAATAAATATGATAACGTTTGATGTTTTTTTGCAGAAGAAAATACGTGTTCCAATGGTCTGCTTGATTTTAAACATGATTCATACATTCATTCTGTTTTCACCGATAGATTTGCAAACTGCAAATATTATGAAATATTTCCTCGTGACCGTTAACTTCAGTAATTATATAGAGAGGAATTAAGGTAAATGCAACTTTCAGATCGTTTTCAGGAAATATTCAACCGTCTTTCGTTACCTGTTTGTTAAGGTTTACTTGTGGCTGCTCCTCCTTGCCCATTATACGCACTCCACTAGGAAGGTGCGTCCCACAGTTTGGATAACACCAGTCTTATGGTGAATCATATTCTTGATATCAGCAACACTGAAATAAAAAGAACATATATAATTTGATGAGCCTTAGCTGTAGAAAGTTCATGAAATTGGACTCTAGTGTCACCACTCAGCCTTGATAATGGACAACCTAAAGAATAATATTATTGTCATTGTATATTACTAGTCTGTAGCCTGAGACTTTAATCCCTAAGGGGATGGCCACATAGCGCTCTCATTCATGTCATCCCTTCCTCCACCATCAGGCAGCCCTCCCTATACCTCACCCTGGATTGGCATCTACGCCTTCCTTCAGTTCCTTCCCCCACCTACACTCTCCTTCGTTATGTACTCATATCAATCAAGATAGCGGTTGAAGAATCACCACCTCAAAATCGTGGGCTGCATGGAGACGATCACCAGCCTGCTATTTCCGTGACGATCCTTAGAGAATTCCACACTAAATTACATCCAAGCCGGTGTATGCACCAGAGAGAGAGAGAGAGAGAGAGAGAGAGAGAGAGAGAGAAAGAGAGAGAGAGAGAGAGAGACTCTTGGTTTACTTTCAACTCTCGAGGTCCTAGTAATAAAAGTGAAATATTAATTAAACTGCTCACATGACATTTAGAATATTCTTGTTTCCTCCGGTTGATTTTATTTAACTACAAAAAACGATCTTTTGAGAACGAATTATTCAAGTTTGTATCCAAAGGCTGCAGCTCAGACATGGTCCATTCAAACTTGAAGAAAGTCGCCTGAACACTGCAAGAAAATCGCTTGTGGCACTTTGGAGCTGCTGACTGGGAGGCACTCAGGCAGTACTTCTTTGATTTTCCTTGGAGTTATTATTTCTTCCATGGTCGCGAGCCATCTGAGTGTGCCATGCGCATTATGGAAGTTATTCTCTCGGGTATGGAATCATGCATTCCTTTGTCATGTCACCTGAAAAATGAAAAAAAGAAAAAAAAAAAACTTGCTTTAATCACGCATGTTCTAATGCTGTCCACAACATGGAGAAAGCCAACAAAAAGGTATTGTAGCCAACCCACCCCTGAATCTCATCTTTTTATGTTTCTGCTCGGAATCCGCTAAGTTTGTTCTTCACTCTGCAAATAATAATTTCATCCGTACCAAATGCTCTGAACTTCCCAACTCGAATTTTCCCCGCTCCATCAGGCATCTTCCCAAACACCATTCTAACAACTTTACCTCATCCTCTTTCCCTCCACTTTTCCATTCTGATGGCTTTGGACCTATTCCTTCAATTGATAAAGCAGAACTCTTTGCTCAGACTTTCTCCACTAATTCCACCTTAGACGATTCCGGTGCTGTCCCTCCATCTCTTTCCCCCCTCTGACTTCCTCATGGCTGACTTCAAAATTTCTTCAATTGAAGTATTTTCTACCATCACTGTCCTCGATACTAACAAGGCTTATTGGCCTGATGGGGTCCCTCTTGGTGACTTCAACAACCGTGTTTCTGTGCTTACACACTGCCTAGGTAAACTCTATCGTCTTTTGTCTGTCAACTTGCACCATCTCTTCTTGCTGGAAGTTTGCTCTCGTTCAGCCTGTCCCAAAGACGGGTAATCATTCCCAGCCCTCTAACTATCGCCCAATTTCTTTAACATCCTGTATTTCAAAAGTTTTCGAGTCCATTCATAACACAAACATTATAAAGCATCGTTCATATCACAACCCTCTTTGTGTTGGGCAGTATGGGTTCCGCCAGCGACGCTCTACAGATGACCTTCTCACCTACCTTTCAGACTCCTTATCATCCTCATTTCAGGACTTTGGCGAAAGCTTTGTCATTGCACTAGACGTCTCAAAAGCTTCCGATCGAGTCTGCCATGAATCTATATTTTCAAAACTTCCCTCCTACTGTTTCTATCCTTCGATCTGTGCCCTCATCTCTAGCTTCCATTCTGGTCATTCTATGGCTTTGTTGTAGACGGCCACCATTCTTCTCCTAGAGCTATCAACAGCGGTGTTCCTCAGGGCACTGCCCTATCACCAACTCTCTACATTTTAGTCACCAATGACCTCCTAAGCTGTACATCTAACCCTATCCACTCATATGCTGATGACTCCACCCTTCGCCTTTCCGTTCGATTCCCACAACGTCCACGTCAGCAGTAGCTTCAACAAACAAGGTATGAGTTTATGGCACACCTAATGTCTGACTAGGCTCATATCTCTGATTGGGGTGAAAATATCCTTGTTGTTTTAATGCATAAAAAAAAACTCAGTTCTTTCATCTATAAACCCGCCAAATATTCCACAGAGTACCCACTAATGTTAAAAATTTCCTGCTCAATCCTGCATCATCTTTAAAGATACTTAGGGTTTCACTCTCTCGGGATTTATCTTGGAAAGAACATATTTCCTTTCCTGTAAAAACTGCTTCCAAGAGATTGGGTGTGCTAAGCCGACTCCATATCTTCTTTACCCCTGCACAGTTGTTGATTATACACAGATTAATTCGCCCCTGTGTAGAGTACAACTCTCATCTGCGGGAAGGCTCCCGCCACACAGCTCTTCTGAATAGGGTAGAGTTAAACGTTTTTCGTCTCATTAACTCTCCTCCTCTTACTGGCTCACTTCCAGCTGGATCGTCGCCGCACTGTTGCATTTTTATCTCTTTTTCTATCGCTACTTCAATGGCCAGTTTTCCTCTGAACTGTCTGCTTGCATCCTTCCACCACTACAGCGGGCACTTAGCACCCGTCTAACCACAACATCTCATCCCTTCTGTGTCCAACACTCTAATGCAAGAGTTAACTGCTGCTCTCAGTCCTTCACTTATGCAACACTTCAATTCTGGAACTGTCTCTCTGTGTCTGTTTTTCCTACTGCCTACGATCTCCAATAATTCAAGCTCAGTGTGTCCGGGCATCTCAAAATGGATGGACTTTGAATTTGGCCTCCTGTTATCTTGTTTTTGTTGTTTTTTGGAGGGAGCAATTTGCAGACCCCTGGCCTTTGGTTCCTTCATCCTTGCATTTTAAAAAAGTACACACGCGCCCACCAGTTGGTGAAGGGACCTCACATTTGACTCTGCCCTGTGACCTTGACCATCGCCGATTGCGTTCTCTTAGTCGAATAACTTCATCATTGCTTTACCTCGTACTATTCCGCAGCATCTGGTCTAAATTAAATCGAAACTATTATGCTGCCTTTGCCATATGTCCTTAATCCTTTACCCTTCTCTTTGGTCTGGACATCTAATTGACTGTTTTTTTTACCTAAACCCATTATTCTCACCTTACTTTGAACTTTATCGTGAAATTTGATGTGTATTGGATATAAACTTTATTTTGACCGTACCATGTGACCTTTGATCTGTTAGGCTAAAAAGTTTCAGATGAATCCCGTATTGCACATTGAACCTTGCGTCAATTTTGGTCCAGGTCAGATCAGTCTGATTTAGTTGTTGTTCACACACACATACACAGATCGAACTCTGACTTTGCCCTGTGGCCTCAACATGCTAAATATAAATCGGATAAAAGCTGTTTAGGTGGATTTTGGTAAATTAAAGTTTGACCAAACCCCGTGACCTTGACCGTTGATCTGTTGTTCTGAAAAAGACACATTTTTGCCTAGTTTTTTACCCTTCAAATAAGTTTGGTTAAAATCAGATTTAAAAAATCGTTATTTCTCTCTCTCTCTCTCTCTCTCTCTCTCTCTCTCTCTCTCTCTCTCTCTCTCTCACACACACACACACACACACACACACACACACACACACACACACACACACACACACACACAGAAACACACACACACACACACACACACACACACACACACACACACACACACACACACACACACACACAGAAACACACACACACACACACACACACACACACACACACACACACACACAGAAACACACACACACACACACACACACACACACACACACACACACACACACACACACGAGTAAAACAATACCCTCTCTTATGCAGGCATAATTCCTCTCTCTCGATGAAAGGTTTGGCTATGGAGTAATAAAACACCTTGGAGGATATTAAATATGTAGGCCCGAATGCAAGACCAAGGCCCTTGTCGGACCTTAGGCTTGAGTAGGTTTTGGTTTGGACTTGAGATGCAATTACCAAAAAAACGACGTGTAAAAACAAGGCTCTAATCTCACATGCCGAGCCAATGCGCTCAAGTCCAAGCCGCCTCTGATGGGTAGATCCCTTTTAAAATGATTAAGCTTGATCATCAGCTCCCAGTATACGAGTAACAATAGACTGTGGTTGCATAAGAGCCTTATCACAAAATAATGGAAATAAATACAAAATATTTCGCTGTCCTGTTCATATAGTTAAGTTTTGCACAGTTGTATAATATTTATATACAATTTTTCCATCGTTTGGTGATATTACTTACAAGTGTTCCTTGAAATACTTTACGATATCCTTATTTGCATTAAGTTTTCCTACGGCCGGCAGCACCTTCGTGGACCTACTACTACTTTCAAACCCACAGGGTTGCGATAACGTCACCACAGCATTTTGCCGGGATGGAAAACCGTCTATGTCCCGCCGTAACCTTATATATATATATATATATATATATATATATATATATATATATATATATATATGTGTGTGTGTGTGTGTGTGTGTGTGTGTGTGTGTGTGTGTCATTTCGTTTTTTAAGGGCTCCAACATCCTTGTATGCGTTGGCCTTGGTCACCTAATGGCGGATCTCTATGTTGCGCGATCTCTGGGAGATTCTCTGATCAGTCCCTTATTTCTGAGGTCACACTCAATGACCTCGTCCCAGGGCTTTTTTGGTCCATCTTTCGCAACCCTACCCCTAACGTTAACACTTCTCGCTTTCTGCACGAAAGTATCATGCCCCATCCTCTCCTCATGCCCAGACCATCTCATTTTATCTATCCTTATCACAACACCAATTCAATCCATCCTTATCCAACCTCTCAGCTCTTCCATCGTAAACCTAGCCCTCCCTGGGCTCGCACTCAAGGACGCACTGCACATCCACCTAATCATATGTAGTTAGATAGATTGATAGACAAACAGATAGATAGACAGACAGAGAGCCAGACGCCACAATCCCGTACAGGGTGGCCGTTAGTCTTTTTAGTTGGTTGTTTTACAGGAAGCGGCACTAACCCTCCGCCAAACAACTTATTGACATGTAGAGAACACTTTGGATTCGTTATGTGGTTACCGTGAAGCGTTGTAAATGGTTTCCTGGCTTGGAAGAAACCATCTGGCTTGTCACTCAAAGTAAAGTCACCTATAAAGGAAAGAAGATTATGAAAAGAGGACAGGAAAGTTGGGAGAAATAGGAAGAGAGTAGGAGAGACACAGAAAAATAATGATAAAGGTGAAAGATGAGGTAGGTAGCTGTACATTAAGCATAGTAGGGTAGGCAGCCCCGCCCAGGGAAGTACTACCGCCAAGGTTATGGGAGACTCAAGGAATAGCTTGGATTCCATTTTCTCTCCTAGGCCTTGGTAGCTGGTTACACATCTTTCTGCCTCACACACCGGAGGGCATCAGGCTGCCCTCTTTACACAACACACACATCCACATTATATTACATTACCTTAAACCAGCTATCCTCTCTCCAAAAAACACCGATCTTGTCATTACATATCATACCCATTCCACAACACAACCCTGTTCTCCCTCCCATAAAAAGAACCATGGCTGCTGCTATACTGGGAATCAATGCGATGATTTCTCGGGTGACCACCACCGGCAGGGCTGGGTCGTTTGCACAGGGCCCTCCTGGACGTCATCAAGTGACTGTGACACCTCCAGCGTAGTGGCGCCCTAAATCTGCTCGTCAGTGCAGTAAAATTTTCTTTTGCAATATTAGGGGACTTCACTCCAACATCAACTCTGTTCAAAATTTCCTCCAGTTTGAATCCCCTGATCTGCTATTTCTGACAGAGACACAAGTAAGCTCCACCTCTGATTTAGCTAGATTTAATTTTCCTGGTTATATCTTGAATCAAAATTTCAGACCCAAAGGAGGTGTATGTTGCCTTGCTAAATCAGCAATTGCCCTGGAGGAGATCACTAAATTTAATTTTCCTTTTTTCTACTATTCCATATACAAATCAAATTCTCTTGGTAAAATTAAGTATTTCTGTTGTGTTCATCGTTCCCTTAATGACCCTTCAGAGCCGAGTTTATTTGGCTCTCTGTCTTCACAACTAAGTGTCCTCAACATTAACTCTGCATCAAAAAATACTATTCTGGGTGATTTTAATGTCCATAATGTCGAATGGCTCACTTATTCACCCAGAACTAATGACTCTGGTCTTGAATGTGGGCTATTTGCAGACTCAATCTTACCCAGTTAGTCAGTCAACCCACCCGCGTACCAGACAACCCCGATCAAAATCCCTAACTATTGGACCTGTTTCGAACAACCAATTCAGATAATTATAATACTGAAGTGAAGTCCCCCCTCGGATCCTCGGATCATTGTCTGATTCAAGCTCCACATTGGGCCACATACAGGGTTTCATTAACGTCGGCATGGAAACATTCATTCTCCATCATAGTTACAGAAAAAGATGTAATTCTCCTAAATGGTTTGACCACAATTGTGCTAGAGTAACAGAACATAAAACAATAGCTTATAACACTTATACAAGGACCAAAACCAAAGAAGCCTTTAACTATTATAAAAAATCAAAAACCATGCTAAAACTAATATCAATCTTTCTAAGTCAATCTTTCTACATAGACAAGCTAACAAACTACTAAACAATCCAAATGATAACAAAATATTCTGGTCAACCCTTAATTCATTCAAAACTAACTTCACTACCACCTCTTCCATTCCACCGTTACAGTCCCCCAATGGTAATCTAGTAAGTGACCCACACGGAAAAGCCAACCTACTTGTTGACGTTTTTTCAACAAACTCAACCCTAACTTCAGAAAATCATAATATTCCTGTACTTGATTTTGATTCACCTCAAATACCTCCTTTCATGATTCACACCAGACACGTACAAGCCATATTACAGAATCTATCAGCAGACAAAACCACTGGTCCAGATGAAATTCCTTCAATAGTACTTAAAAATTGCTCCTCAGTGTTGGCTCCTGTATTAGCAAAATTTTTCCGCTTATGCATCCATACCTTAATTTTTCCAGCCCCTTGGAAAGAAGCAAATATCCATCCTGTTCCTAAAAAGGGGGCAACTTCTGATCCATCAAACTATAGACCAATTGCAATAACTTCCGTTCTCGGTAAAGTATTTGAGACACTAATTAACAAACACATAGTCAAGCATCTAGAAATCAATAAATTGATCAATGATCGGCAGTATGGATTTAGACAGGAACGTTCAACTGTAGATATTTTTTGCCTTCTTACCCATCAGATTAACAAAACAATAAACCAACATGGTGAAACACACACAGTAGCACTTGATATTTCAAAAGCATTTGACAGAGTATGGCACCAGGCCTTATTGTCTAAGATGTCACACTATGGCCTTGCATCACTGGTTCCTCTAATTTCTTCTTACCTTCAATGTAGAAAAATACGGGTCATGGTAGATGGAATTTATTCTCAGTTTCATTCCATAAATGCTGGCGTACCACAGGGATCAGTTTTGGCGCCAATCCTCTTTCTCATACATATAAATGACCTCCTATCTGTCACGCACAACCCAATACACACTTATGCTGATGACTCGACCCGTCATATTTCTTTCATATTTAGTACCTCCTTTACACAATTTGATATTATAAATTCCCAAATAAACACAGCAATTTCTCTGAACCAGGACCTTTCTAAAAATAATCAATGGGGACAAAAAAATCTGGTCTCATTTAATGCTCAGAAAACTAAATACATTAATTTCTCCAATAGAAAGAATCCCTCAGACTCTAACATAATTTAAAATGATGTCAGTATTCCCATATCCACTACACTTGACATTCTAGGTGTTACTCTAAACCCCAACCTAAGCTGGACAGCTTATGTTAAATCCCTTGCTAAAAATGCTTCTAAAAAACTGGGACTTATGTACAGAGTTCGTGATTTCTTCACTGACGAGCAGATGGCCACAATATACAAAAGTCATGTGCGTTATCAGATCGAATACTGTTCACCACTGTGGAGTGGATGTGGAGCGGTTGCACTGAGGCAGTTGGACAAAATTCAAAATAAAGCCATTAGATGGTTCTTTGAACTTTGAATTCGAGGAAAGGTTAAAGAAGGCTAATCAGGCAATGGGAATGCTTAAAAATATTTGGAATAATAACAATTTCTCTGTGCATACAAAAATCAAACTTTATAAGGTAATGGTTAGGAGTATCTTAATTTATGGACACGAGTCTTGGTACAGCACAGTGACTATGGAAAATAAATTCTTGGTGTTTGAAAATAAAGCACTTAGAAGAATATTAGGAGTTAAGTGGTGGGAAAGGATACCAAATAGTAGAATTAGAGAAATAACGGGAGTGCAGCCGATCGATGAATATGTTAGATTCTCACGATGGAAGTGGCTAGGACATGTGTATAGGAGACAGGGAATAGTACGAGGTACACCAGGGTGGGTGGCACTTGGTAGGAGAGGTAGAGGAAGGCCTAAAGAGACGTGGGTGAGGACAATGAGACGGGAAGCTGGAGATGAGTGTTGGGGAGATCTTGAGGAGTTAGCACAAGATAGGATGTGGTGGTGTGAGTTCATCGAGGCCCTATGCATCCCCGAGGGTGCCACAGGAAATGATTGATTGATTGATTGAGATTAATCAATAATCCTGCCATAACGCACGACCTTCCTCGGTTATCAGTACGTAGAGATGTTGCTTGTTTAGCACTATTTTATCGATATTTTTACTGTAAGTGCTCTAAAGAAATGGCTTCAATTGTGCCTCTCCTTCACATTTTCTCCCGAAATACTCGGGCAGCTGGGAGCGCCCATGAACTCACACTCTCTCCCCCACAATGCAGAACCTTTGCTTATCAAAATTCATTTTTCTCCAGAACTATCACTCTCTGGAATTCACTTCCTGGGAGTTGCTTCCCATATTCATTTAATCCTCTCAATTTTAAATCCAATTGTTATAAGTATTTTATGAATGGAGGATGCCTTTAGGCACATGGACTTATTTTTTTTCCTTTCTTTTTCCTTCCTCCATTCATTATATATATATAAAAAAAAAGCAGGTGCATGATGGTCGTCTCTACGAACCATCATATGATATATATATATATATATATATATATATATATATATATATATATATATATATATATATATATGTGTGTGTGTGTGTGTGTGTGTGTGTGTGTGTGTGTGTGTGTGTGTGTGTGTGTGTGTGTTCTTACCTACCTAATTGTTCTTACCTAATTGTATCTTTACAGGAATGAGTCAAGCTCGTTCTGTCCCGTGTATTAAACCACTTTTATTGTACATATCCTTAGATTTATGAATTATTTTGGCACACACTATTTCATTCGGTAGTCCATTCCACTTATCATTTGCCCTATTTGGGAAACTAAATTTCCTTACGTCTTTATCGCCTCTCTTTTTATGCAGTTTTTTGCAGTGTCCTCTTGCTGATGCTTCCCCATAGGTTACGTAATCATTTATGTCTATTTTCTTCTTCCCTGATATGATTTATATCTTTTCCTTCTCCCCTGTAGTGTAGGTAGATTCAGTTTTTCTACTCTTTCTTCGTAGCTTAGGTCCCTTAAGCTTGGTACCCATCTTGTTGCGGCCCTTTGAACATCTTGAATCTTATCAATTTGTTTTTTGAGATGAGGACTCCAGGCTACTGACGCATACTCCAGGGTTGGTCTAATGAATGATGTTATTATCTTTCTTAGCATGTCTTCATTTATGTATGTGGATGCTATTCTCATACTTGCAAGCACTGTATACATGTTCCGTACCTTCTTACTGATCTGGTCAGCCGGAGATAGTCTGTTACTGACAATCACACCTAGGTCCTCTCTTTCTGATGTGTGTAGAGTTTTATTTCCTAATGTATAATCCCAATCAGGTCTTTTTCCACTTCTACCAAACTTGACTACATGACACTTGTCCACAGTGAATTCCATTTGCCATGTATTGCTCCATTCATGAAGTTTATTTAATTTTTCTTGTATCTCTATACAAGAGTCAGTGTTAGTAATTCTCCTTTGCATTTTTGCATCATCAGCAAATATATTTAGATAGCTTTCATTTCCAGTGTTGCTATCTGTATCATTTATATACACTAAAAACATGATTGGTGCCAGCACTGAGCCCTGTGGAACTTCGCTAGTCACTTCCCTGCATGATGCTGGATCAGTAAATCACAGGCCACAGGACAGTTCACTTCACGAGTGACGTTATCCTTTGGCTGGAGATGGAGGGCGGAGCACTGCAATTGATGGCTTGCTAACTTCCTCCCAACATATATTCAGAAGGTAAGATGTTCATTAGTTTTGTACTGTCGGCCAAAGGAATTTACAATTTTTATTCATAAATTGTCTCACTGTTTTTCGTTACAAAGTTACATCTGTACCATACAGCCTTTGTTCTAATGCATATCCTAATGTTCATTTACGTAATGTTCCTCGATTTGCCTGAAAAATAATCTTGTGTCTTAAGTTTAGCATTAATGTTTTCGTATCAGTTAATTGTTGAGGCCTGTATAGAAAATCATCACTATACGGTTCTAAAGTAATTCTGAAGTGCTAAGGTTTCTATGACATCATAAAGTACTTTTTTTTTTTTAATGTACTGTACAGTAGCTTTAGCTTATAAGAACAATTTCTTGTAAAATCAGTATGATGAATCCTAATACGCTGATCCTTAATTTTTCTTCTCTATCTGTCTCTGTCTGTGTTTGTCTGTTAGTCTGTCTGTCAGACTGCGTGTCTTTCTGTCGTCTGTGTCTCCCTGTATCTGTCTTATTGTCTTTGTTTCTCTGTCTCAGTCTCTCAGTGTCTCTGTCTGTCAGTCTTTTTCAGTTCTCTCTCTCTCTCTCTCTCTCTCTCACACACACACACACACACACACACACACACACACACACACACACACACACACACACACACACACACACACACACACACATCGAGTAAAACAATACCTGCTCTCATGCAGACATAATTCTTCACTCTGGATGAAGGGTTTGATGATGGAATAATAAAACACCTTGGTGGATATGAAACACGTAGGCCCGAATACAAAAACAAGGCCTGTGTCGGACTTGAAACTTGAGTCAGTCTTGTGTTGGACTGTGGATGCACCCGTCAAAAAACGACGTGCAAAAACAAGGCTCTAATCCCACATGCCGAGCCAATGCGCTCAAGTCCAAGCCGCCTCTGATGGGTATATCCCTTTTAAAATGATTAAAACTCTATCATCAGCTCCCAGTATACGAGTAACAATAGGCAAAGGCTGCATGAGAGCCTTATCACAGAATAATAGAAATATATACCAAATATTTCGTTGTCCTGGTGATTTAGTTGCGTTTTGCACAGTTGTATAATTTAATTAAAATCTTTTTCCATCGTTTGGTGACATTATTTGGAAGTGTTCCTTGAAATACTTTATGATATCCTTATTTGCATTAAGTTCTCCCACGGCCGGCAGCACCTTCGTGGAACTACTACTACTTTCAATCCCACAGAGTTGTTATAACGTCACCACAGCATTATGCCGGGATGGAAAACTGCCTCTGTCTCTAGTTTTCCTTTTTATTCTATCTTTGCTGCAAGCTGCCATAATTTGTGATGCATTTGACGGCCAATAGTGCCAAGTGTAAGTGCATCAGCTGGTCTACCAGGACTGCTTGTAAAACGCTATCCTTGACCCTTAAAGGGCACGCGGTGACTGGTCGCTGTCGTAATTTTTGGTGCGAACAATCTTATACATGGATAATGGCCTGACTCACTGCATTGTTATCTTTCCATGACAGGACTATTCTTTGCACTTCTTCAAGTTGTTTAATAAGTTTTTCATATTATTTGGACTATAATTTTAGAGAACTCCCGCAGAATCACAAATAGAAATTAGGAAAAATACAGGACAAAATAACGTCAGTCACCATCTGGCCTACAGGGGGGAAGGATGGCCAGTGAAGATTTCCAGTGGGCTATATTGTGCAGTTTTTGCCATCTTTCTTTTTTGATAAAATTCTCACAAGTGTCCATCTTTACGAAAAAAAAAAAAAAAAAAAAGACAATGTAATAGCCTGTTGCACAGTTCTTGTACAGAATTCCGCAAGTTGTGTAGCCCACTAGCCTTCGCTGCTGGAAAATCATTTTTTTCTTCCCTCTAGGACTCGGCTATATGCCATGTAAATATATTTATTTCCAAATAACTCTTTCAACGTACTGGATAAAGGTAAAGTATGCATTGAAGGCTACAGTAATGCTCGTATCATATTTATGAACAACATGTGACCTAACTATGGCCCCGTGTGGAAAATTTTCACGTAGATGATGCATGTAGATATAATTATTTAACGTTTTTAAAACAGCATCTTTTTGTTTCCCTTGCCTTAATTGCTAAATTTAATATTCAGATGTTGACACTCCGATTACTAGATATGAGAACATTCGAGTTTGCCACCAGTCTGCGACCTGAGCTAGACTTTGTGGTCGGACTTGAGCTTCGATTCGGCGTACGGCCGAATCAAGTTGACTAAGCCTGACTTATTAAGCCGTGAGCCTGGGCTCGTGACCGTCCAAGACCTAATTCAATGTCCGGCTCAAACCTTGGTCTGGCATTTAGACCTTAAACTCTATTCCATTGTGGTTAATGTAACCAAAAACAAGGTAAACGTGACTCTTTGTATATTTTCTATATATGCTGCCTTACTTATGACATCCCATTATGAGTTTACACCTTCTCCTTTGAGATGACAGGTTAATAAAACCTCTATTTTCACTTTCAATGGTATGAGGAGTATGTAAAGTCTCCGCTGTGGAAAGCACAGATGGGTACATCTTTTTGCTTGAATGGTTATGCTCGCGCCAGAAAAAAAGCAGGGGTTCAAGTTCGAATCTCGACCCGGAGTGTGATTAATGTGTCAGTTTTCTACAGAACTGATATGGGATGTGATGGCAGACTTTTGGCAATACGAGGCAGATATTGATCTTATCGGAATTGGCAGTCATTTCCCTTAATCTTTTGGTAGCTGACAGGATCGGGTTTCCAGCTTCTTCAGTTGTGGCCTATGTGCCATGCTACCATGTGCCCGATGTGTTCCGAATAAATCACCAAGGGGAGAAAAGAGTAACGAAGTGGAGTGTATAAAGGTCCGCATTGTCAAAAGGAAACGAAGGGTAGGGTATCTCCCTTAAGCTTACTGGTAACATGCACGCTATAAAGTGTAAGAAACAGGGTCAGAATTGAGATTAGTTTCCGTTTCAATGATCACGCATACATTCTGCAAACTTTTGTTTACTTGTTTTAAAGCACCGCTTAAAAATTAACTGAATGACAGTTTAAAGAAGTCTAAAATTTCATTTTTAGAAAAATGACTGATTCACACGAGCTTTTTCCATGTCCCTGGAAGACAAAGAAAATAATTTGATAACCCTATTCATTTCCACTTGCATTTGGAGACAGTGCCTCCCCCCCCCCCAACCAACACCGACACAAACGCACACACGTCAGACTGCTGTGTCGATCAGAATAACATACTCATCTCCCTCATCTCTCTCTCTCTCTCTCTCTCTCTCTCTCTCTCTCTTACATTCCTTTCGAGCCATCATACCCGTACCTGACTTGACTGAAACTTCTGTTTACACACAATTCTCGCCATTTTCCTCCTTGTCATTTCATCCCTCCACTATTGTGACGTCTTCCTTATTTCATATACGTTGCCTTCAGTCTACGTGTATTTCACTCAGAATATTACAGAACTTTAAATCGAATTAACGACAACTGCATCCAAGCCTTCTAGTATGAAAAAGTCTCCTGAACTGAATTATATAATTTAGAGCAAGAATAAAGCATAAAAGTTGACGCAGTAGTGGAAGGGTTAAAGGTTGCCAGAAAGGAGTAATGTCCTTTATAACTGACACAGTTTACATGCAAGAGCAGGCGAAAATACTAACCCCTTTATTCAGTTTTTATTTTTTATTTGTTTTTAGTTCTGGACGATTTTATTCAATTCTACGAAAACCTGTAATTCTAAGGAGATAATGTCGACTCTATTGCTGCAAGTTCGTAACTTCTCTCCCAAGCTCAATAAATATCCCTGATATATCAAGAGTGGAATAAATTCTTACACAAACTGAAGAGGCTAACATCAACACAGATGGCGTAAGTAGTACCAGAATAAAAAAAAAAAAAAAAAAAAATCAATTTGCAGGAATAACTAAGGCTGATATCTACTAGTTAAATTTCGTGACCTTATCTCTCTCTCTCTCTCTCTCTCTCTCTCTCTCTCTCTCTCTATATATATAATATATATATATATATATATATATATATATATATATATATATATTCCCGACTTATTGTCACCACCCAAACGTATTTATTTTGCCACAAAACCCACATACTCCTATTCGTGGATGTTTGTTGTACACGTACGTTAGGGCGGTGGGAATAAACATTCGGGAACATTCATCTCACTTCCCAACACCATAACTCGAATGTTTACTAAACAATCTCTACATGTTATATCATCAATCGGGAGAGAATTTTATTAGCTTTCGAATGCCGGAGATCCCAGCTTGATACGAGATATGGTGTTCGAGTAATAAGCGAAAACGTAAAACCCATTTACGACAGACAACTGATTTTATATTCGGGGAGCTCTAGCGACATACTTTTCTTGCCGGTGTTATGTTTTTATTTCTTCATCCCATGCAGAATTTCAAGGTCTTTCATTTGAGATCACACCCGTGAACTACGCTTTTTTTGTTTTTATATCAACAACTATTATAAAATAATTTCTGTTCTGTTTTTATTCCTCTCTGAAACCACACTTGAACACTACACCTATTACTATCAACTGAACCTGAAGCTGTAATTATTTCCCTGTCATTTGTGTTTATGTAAACAATATATTGACATATAGATAGGTAAGTAGATAAATATAAAAAGAAAATCACTCACTTCTCCAGTGGCGATGCTCTTCCTGCAGAACCAAATGGGTTTGGAGGTGAGGAGTTTTGTACTGTGTGTGTGTGTGTGTGTGTGTGTGTGTGTGTGTGTGTGTGTGTGTGTTCTTACCTAATTGTTCTTACCTAATTGTATCTTTAGAGGAATAAGTCAAGCTCGTACTGTCCCGTGTCTTAAACCATTTTCATCGTACATGTCCTTAACTTTATGAATTATTTTGGCACACACTATTTCATTCGGTAGTGCATTCCACTGATCAATTGCCCTATTTGGGAAACCTAATATCCTTACGTCTTTATCGCCTCTCTGTTTATGCAGTTTTTTGCAGTGTCCTCTTGCTGATGCATCCCCATAGGTTATGTAATCTTTTATGTCCATTTTCTCCTTCCTTGATATGCATTTATATAGCATAGTCATGTCTCTTCGTTTCCTTCTCTCCTGTAGTGTAGGTAGATTCTGTTTTTCTACTCTTTCTTCGTAGCTTAGATCTCGTAAGCTTGGTATCCATCTTGTAGCGGTCCTTTGAACTTTTTCAATCTTTTTTTTTTTTTGACATTAGGACTCCAGACTACTGATGCATACTCCAGGGTTGGTCTGATGAATGATGTTATTATCCTTCTTAGCATGTTTTCATTAATGTATGTGAATGCTATTCTCATATTTGCAAGCAATGTATAAATGTTCTGTACGTTCTCACTGATGTGGTCAGCCTGAGATAGGCTGTTACTGATAATCACACCTAGGTCCTTCTCTCTAATGTGTGAAGGGTTTTACTTACTAACTTATAATCCCAATCAGGTCTTTTTGCACTTTTACCAAACTTGATTACATGACACTTGTCCACATTGAATTCCCTTTGCCATGTATTACTCCGTTCATGAAGTTTATTTAATTCTTCTTGTAGGTCTTAACAAGAGTCTGTGTTAGTAATTCTCCTTTGTATTCTTGCATCATCAGCAAACATATTTAGATAGCTTTCATTTCCAATATTACTGTCTATATCATTTACATACACTAAAAAATAATTGGTGCCAGCACTGAGCCCTGTGGAACTCCTCTGGTCACTTCCATCCATGATGAGTAATTTGGCTTTAGTACTGTTCTCATTTCTCTTTTTTTGGGAACATCTTGCATCCATCAATAGAGTTTGCCTCGGATTCCTCCTTGATGGTACAGTTTCCATAAAAGTCTTTGGTGCGGTACTCCGTCAAATGCTTTCTTGAAATCTAAATAGATACTGTCCACACATCCTTCTCTGTTCTGTTTTGTTTCTGTAACTCTGTCATAGTAGCTCAACAAATTAGTAACACATGATTTTCCCTTTCTGAAACCAAACTATCTTTCTGTTATCATAATGTGTTCTTTTAGATGATTTACCGAAACTTTTCTTATCAGTTTTTCTAATAAATTGCTTACAACACTGGTTAGTGATACTGATTGGTAGTTGAATGGATTTTGTCTACTCCCTTTCCTGAATAAGGGAACAACGTTTGCTTTCTTCCAAATATCGGGTAGTTTTACCCTGTCCCAAGGATTCCTTGAAAATTAAAGATAATGGTTTACTTAACTCCTTTGCACATTGATGTAGCACCCAACATGAAAATTGATCAGGACCATTTGCTTTTCCTTTGTCTAATTTACTTAACTCCTGTATTTTTTCTTTGTCTGATATTTGTATATCTGGTAGTATGTGTGGGCATGCATGTTCCATATAATCCCTCTCGAAATTATTTTCTTCTGTAAAAACAGATTGGAAATTATAATTTAGTGCTTCACAAATATCCTTCTCTTGTGAGTAGGTGATCCTCTCATCTGTAATAATTGTATTTTATCTTTTACTTTGGTTTTTCTTCGGATGTAGCTGTAAAATAGCTTCGGTTGATCACTACTTTTATTTACGATGTCCTCAAACTGTTTTTGGGCTTCCCTCCTTATTCTTGTATAATCGTTTCTTGCCTGTTTATAGTTGTTATATGCCCTTTCACTATTGTGTCTTCTGTATCTGTTTCACAACAGATCTCTTTTTTTCTTTTGATTTTTTACATTCTGTATTAAACCATTACTTTATTTTCTTTTCTGCTTCTTTGTGCTGTGGGATGTACTTCTGGACTCCTATTTCATAAAGTTCACAGAATATTCTATATATAACATTTAAATCTTGTCATCTAAGCTCTTTTTCCCAATCTATTTCTAAGAAGTATTCCTTTAGGTCATGTTAGTTGCCCTTTTTGTAGTTAAGGCTCTTTTTGTAACTTTCATTACTATTAACTCTGTCATATGCAATCCTGAAGTTGCAATTTAATACTGTGTGATCACTTTTGCCGAATGGAGGGTGATACATTATATTGTCAATATCATTTTCTTGCCTAGTAAATATAAGATCTACTGTAGTACTGATGGTATATAAAGTCCTCTTTTTCTGGTGCTTTCTTTTCCATGTTGTGTTAGGGAAAACTCCTGTACAAGGTCCAGGAGCTTTTGGTCCCAGCAGCTTTCCTGGCTTTTTATATCTAGAGTATTCAAATTTATATTTGTATTGAAATCTCCAGTGTGTATAATTCTTTCAGATTTCTCCTCCATTCTATGTAGTAATGCTCTTAAACTTTAAATTGTTTTCTCTGCCAGGTCTTCATATTCGCCTTTTTCCCAAATGTTTGATCTAGGTGGCATGTATAAATCTGCCACAGTTACTTTCCCTTCAGACGTACTAATCTCTACTGCGATCAGTTCTACCTGTGAGGGTACATCTAGTTCTATTTCCTTGACTTGCAAATTTTTATTTGTTAATATTATAATTCCTCCTCCTTATTTTTTTTTTTTAAGTTCCTACCTATTCTTTGTATATTGTATTCCTCTAGGTTTAGGGTATCGTTTGATATCCTTGGTGTTAATTTTGTTTCAGTTAGGCAGACAATATGTGGTTCCTTTTCTTTGATATAATCATTCATCTCTAGTACTTTAGATACCATTCCATATACATTAGAGTACATCAACTTAATCATCTTGTTTACACACTTGTCATGATTTGGGTCTACTACCTTTCTCCTTTTTATTCCTTCCTGTTAATTTACCACTTTCGAACCTGCAATCCAATTACTTTGTCCAAAAAAAAAAAAAAAATGTGTTCTCTTCCTCTGATCTTCCCTCATTCTTTGTTGTTGCCTCCTCCCTCTTCTCTTTTAGTAATCCAAGTTCTTCTTGAGGTTAGGCATCTTTTTGTCCACACATTTTTGAAGTCCTCTTGTTTCATAAGTTTGTTTGCATTTTTCAGTATTTCCTTCACAGTATTTACAGTCTGGAATGTTACTTTCAGAATCCTTGATTTAATTCTCTCCTATTTCCCTAGCCTTTTTTGCTCCTCTATGTCTTTACTACAGATTTCCTCTGACACTTCCTTCAGTATGTTCATTACGTTTGCCGACTCCTTTTTGTCTCTAGAAATCTTGTTTTGTATTTCTTCCTTTTTTATACCAGTAATTACTATAGATTTGTTGATGTCTGCTGAGTCTTTGACCAATGTTGGATTGTTTTGGATTATTTTCTTCACTTCCTTTTTAATACTCTTTTCTTCAACTCTTGTTTCTAATTCTTTCTTTACTTTCACCATTTCAGCATATGTGGTTTCCACATCACTTTTGTAGCTTTGCATTGCTTCATTTACCTGGGTTATCTTCTCCTCAATATCATTGCTATGATCTGTCAGAGTGCTTGCCTGCCTTATTGTCTCAGTATCATTTCTGAACTCTTCCATAATGCTCTCATTGTTGACAACTGTGCTTGCCATTTCACTAATCTTCCTTGTAAGTGTACCCACCTACACTGATAATTCATCTATTGTTCTGTCTTTCTTATTAATCTCCTTTACTAAATTTTCATTTTCTTCCTTCTGCATGTGCAACTCCTTCTTTATCTAATCTGTACACTCGTTGTACCAGCATATTATGCGTCTCCATTTGTGTGTGTGTGTGTGTGTGTGTGTGTGTGTCTGTGTGTGTGTCTGTATGTGTATTTGCTCCACTGGTGAAGATATCACTCGGCATGGTACCGCTTGGAACAATCACCCATGCAAAGTGGCACATCACATACAGGACACATGTTCCTCTTGTCCTTACTCATCCCCAACTTGAAGGACAAGGTACACCTGAGCCTCTTCCCATTGAGGATCATCGCCTAGCAGTGGCCTAGAGTGTTATCCAACCTCACGTCGTCGTCGATGACATGGCGATTCTTGCTCGGATGCCTTTGTGCTCCCTGGTCCTGTTGTGCGGGAGCTGCAGGCTTCAACAAACAAGGTATGAGTTTATGGCACACCTAATGTCTGTATCACGGGGTTTTAATTTAAATGCAATATTAAATGATAATTCTCAATAATACTGAAGAGCAGGGACAATGAATTGTTTTGCTAAATCAAGCAATGATTACTTTATGCCGGCTTGCTTCGCTGATTCTCTCAGAACGAGAATTTATAAACTTTCTCAACAGTACACAGCAGAGACTAATTACCCACAATTGCTGTTTATTAATACTGTTAGCCTCTGGAGAAAGTGACTTCACCCCTGACAATAAATAACTAGTACTATTAAAGATATCAGGTTCTTGGTGATGCGTTAACTCCTAGAAGGCACAACGGATTTTAAGCTTAATACAACAAGACTGGCCTAAGTACCAGTTATGAATGGCAAAGCGTTTATGCAAGCTAGGAGCTAATAGAGAAATAAGCTTAGTATGGAGAAATGAAACACGAGTTTACATTACATTAAGCTTGAGAAGAAGAACTGTTAAATTTATTGATTACAAAGAAATAAATTTAACGTTACATTTCAAAATGAATTCAAAATAAAGAGATTGCACTCACTCGCTCACTCAGAAGCTAACCTCTTAAACCTAGGAAAATACGAAAAGGAAATACTGGTCAATGTAGCGTATCACCAAGGAAGGGTGGGAGCCTGGAGAACTGTAGTCTAGTGGAGTCTGGGTGCTAGAAGACCTCTCTCACTCTCACTACTGGAGCACAGAACCACACTCTGTCGCGACATATAAAGGACTGATTCAAATACGATGTGTGGGGTAGGATGCCCAGGCCAGCTGGAAGAAGGCGTGCCCAACGGTTGAGGCAAGCAGGGGCGAACAATATAGAAACAATAATATCGCTCAGTAGAGCACTTAATGACGTGCATTAGAACGGTCACTTTTGAACAGTGACGAATGTTTTGAAAAAAGTATACCATCGAAATGGAGGGAGAAACGGTTAACTGAACGATACACAGTGAGTTTTCCACTAAAGTTCGTGGTTTCTCACAAAAGGAAAATGTTGCGAGTTTGATTCGTGACAGTATGACTAGACTCATATCTCTGATTGGGGTGGAATTATCCTTGTTGTTTTTAATACATAAAAAAAAACTCAGTTCTTTGATCTATGAACCCGCCAAATATTCCACAGAGTACCCAGTAATGTTAATAATCTCCAGCTCAATCCTGCATCATCTTCAAAGATATCTGGGGTTTCACTCTCTCGGGATTTATCTTGGAAAGAACATATTTCCTTTCCTGTAAAAGCTGCTTCCAAGAGATTTGGTGTGCTAAGCCGACTCCGTATCTTCTTTACCCCTGCACAGTTGTTGATTTATCCACAGATTAATTCGCCCCTGTGTAGAGTACAACTCTCATGTGTGGGAAGGCTCCCCACACACAGCTCCCCTGAATAGGGTAGAGTTAAATGCTTTCCATCTCATTAACTCTCCTCTCTTACTGGCTCACTTCAAGCTGTATCATCGCCACACTGTTGCATTTTTATGTCTTTTTCTATCGCTACTGCAATGGCCAGTTTTCCTCTGAACTGTCTGCTTGCATCCTTCCACCACTACAGCGGGCACTTAGCACCTGTCTAACCACAACATCTCATCCCTTCTGTGTCCAACACTCTAATCCAAGAGTTAACTGCTGCTCTCAGTCCTTCACTTATGCAACACTTCAATTCTGGAACTGTCTCTCTGTGTCTGTTTTTCCTACTGCCTACGATCTCCAATAATTCAAGCTCAGTGTGTCCGGGCATCTCAAAATGGATGGACTTTGAATTTGGCCTTCTGTTATCTTGTTTTTGTTGTTTCTTGGAGGAAGCAATTTGCAGACCCCTGGCCTTTGGTTCCTTCATCCTTGCATTAAAAAAAAAGTACACACGCGCCCACCAGTTGGTGAAGGGACCTCACATTTGACTCTGCCCTGTGACCTTGACCATCGCCGATTGCGGTCTCTTAGTCGAATAACTTCATCATTGCTTTACCTCGTACTATTCCGCAGCATCTGGTCTAAATTAAGTCGAAACTATTATGCTGACTTTGCCATATGTCCTGAATCCTTTACCCTTCTCCTTGGTCTGGACATCTAATTGACTGTTTTTTTTACCTAAACCCATTATTCTCACCTTACTTTGAACTTTATCATGAAATTTGATGTGTATTGGATATAAACTTTATTTTGACCGTACCATGTGACCTTTGATCTGTTAGGCTAAAAAGTTTCGGATGAAGCTCCTATTTGCACATTGAACCTTGCGTCAATTTTGGTCCAGGTCAGATCAATTTGATTTAGTTGTTGTTGTTGTTGTTGTTCACAAACAGATACACAAATCGAACTCTGACTTTGCCCTGTGGCCTCAACAAGCTAAATATAAATCGAAAAAAAGCTGTTTATGTGGCTTTTGGTAAATTAAACTTTGACCAAACCCCGTGACCTTGACCGTTGATCTGTTGTTCTGAAAAACACACATTTTTGCCTAATTTTTTACCCTTCAAATAACATTGGTTAAAATCAGATTTTAAAAATCGTTATTTCTCTCTCTCTCTCTCTCTCTCTCTCTCTCTCTCTCTCTCACACACACACACACACACACACACACACACACACACACACATCGAGTAAAACAATACCCTCTCTTATGCAAGCATAATTCCTCTCTCTGGATGAAAGGTTTGGTTATGGAGTAATAAAAAACCTTGGAGGATATGAAATATGTAGGCCCGAATGCAAGACCAAGGCCCTTGTCGGACCTTAGGCTTGAGTAGGTTTTGGTTTGGACTTGAGATGCAATTACCAAAAAAACGACGTGTAAAAACAAGGCTCTAATCTCATATGCCAAGCCTATGCGCTCAAGTCCAAGCCGCCTCTGATGGGTAGATCCCTCTTAAAATGATTATGCTTGATCATCAGCTCCCAGTATACGAGTAACAATAGACTGTGGTTGCATAAGAGCCTTATCACAAAATAATGGAAATATATACAAAATATTTCCCTGTCCTGTTGATATAGTTGCGTTTTGCACAATTATATAATTTTTATATAAAAAGTTCCCATCGTTTGGTGATATTACTTACAAGTGTTCCCTGAAATACTTTACGATATCCTTATTTTGCATTAAGTTATCCTACGGCCGGCAGCACCTTCGTGGACCTACTACTACTTTCAAACCCACAGGGTTGCGATAACGTCACCACAGCATTTTGCCGGGATGGAAAACCGTCTATGTCCCGCCGTAACCTTATATATATATATATATATATATATATATATATATATATATATATATATATATATATGTGTGTGTGTGTGTGTGTGTGTGTGTGTGTGTGTGTGTCGTTTCGGTTTTTTAAAGGCTCCAACGTGCTTGTATGCGTCGGCCTTGGTCACCTACGAGTAATGGCGGCTTTCCATGTTGCTCGATCTCTGAGAGTTTCTCTGTTCAGTTATCGGCAGATGTGCTGTGAAAGGTAACGATGCCAAGGAACGAGGGGCGTCATTGAACAGGTACTGTACTTTGGTCTGACATTTAGTGATAAATTATATTTTATGTAAAATATACGTGAACTGTGCCGTGAGTGTTCATTTAGGTGAATGGCGTAGGTGAGCGGTACTTTAGCGGCAGGTGTGCTGTGAAAGGTAATGATGCCAAGGAACGAGGGACGCCATTGAACAACGCCGGGCAACCACGAACGTCAGTGGACACGTAGTGTACCTTTCAAAAACAATTGTTGAAATTTATGATTCTCATCTAAAATGTTTGTGATATGTGCTACGAGTGTTCGTGGAAAATATTGTATCATGTTTTGGGGGAACGTTTGGGGAAGGAGGGGAAAATATGTCTGTATATATATATATATATATATATATATATATATATATATATATATATCTATATATATAGATAGATAGATAGATGGATAGATAGATAGATATAGATAGATAGATAAATATATATATATATATATAAATATATATATATATATATATATATATATATATATATATATGTGTGTGTGTGTGTGTGAGGGAGTATATCATGTGTGGGGGGTACCATCAGATATTGTGAGGGAGTATATGTGTCGTGAAACTTTGGGGAAGGAGGGCTGAAAAATAAAAAATAAAAAAATTACACACACACACACACATACACACTATATATATATATATATATATATATATATATATATATATATGGCACACACCCACGGACGCGAGTGAACAGTTATGAGACAGTGAAATAAAACTGAAAAGTTCTCCTTTATGTGAACTGTTCGTAAAAGGCGCTGCTATTTCCTGTACAGAAAGATATAACATGACGTGTGTAATGCTACTCTCAATGGAAGGTGTTGCCTGACAGTGAATAATATCTCTTCCTTTTCAGCAGAGAACCTGAAAGGCTCAGACTTGACTTTCTGTATCAGTGATTGCCAGGATGGAGAAGAAAGATCTGTCTTCTGATCAGTGGCAAAAGGTTCTGTTTGAGGAGGAGACCGAGAGAGAAGTAGAGGATGAACTGAGCGATGTCCCAAGTGAGGAGGAATGGGACGAGGTCCAGGAGGATTCCCTTCGGGCGGCATTGCTCGTGCTACAAGAACGATGGGAGCAGACACCACCACCACCAGTGTCAGGACTATCGGCCCAATCATCATCTTCACTTGGACGACAGACATCGCCTTTGCTCGGACCTCTCGCTCCTACAGCCATCATGGTCTCTCCACCCCAAGTCTCTAGTTCTCCCTTGGCCTAGCCTGTGTCACCGGAAGCTGGGCCAAGTTACATGACACTGGCACCTGCACGGCACGCAGTGTCTCCGGCACAACTGGTGAAGGAGGTGACTGTGTCATTGTCCCCTGCCTGGTTGACAAGGGCGCTGTCTCCAACAGCGATCATCCCCCCCGACGTTTTCCAGCAGCAGGAGAAAGTCTCGTCCTCCTCCTCATCATCAGAACCCTCACCACCTTGACGAGGCCGGCATAGTCCATGGCCCGGCTGTGGGGGGCGGCCAAGGGGTGTCTAAAGAGGAACAAGGGTGTTGGTACGCCGACCCACTGCAACCACTGCGGGAGGTGTCGCCACAATGGATCAAGGATGGAGCAGTGACCCTTTCACAGCAGCTAATGGGCCCTTCACAGGATCCCCAGGAATGAAGGTGGATCCGCCAACAACTCTTCAGTTCTTCCAGCTGTTCTTCACGAGGGAGTTGTTGACATATTTTACCCATGAGACCAACAGCTACGTGTCATTCCTGGGGAGTGCGTTGGACGCATGGTTCATCTGCAATGAAGAGGAGAAGGCCAAGTTCCTGGGGCTTTACTTTTTCATGGGAGTGATGAATCTCCCGAGCATCCGGCACTACTGGATGAGATCTTGCCTCCACAACTACCCCCTCTTTACACAAGTGATGGGTGGAAGGCGTTTCAGGGCGATCCTGAAACACTTCCATGCATTTCAATTCGCTTGCGATACCCCAGGACAATGAAGACCGGCTCATCAGGGTTCGCAAGGTGATGGAGTACCTCCTTCAGCGGTTCCAGAACACCTAATTACACCTCTTCAGTGCAGGAACCTACGTGTCTGGGACCCTACGCCTGGCAAGAGGAGCACCAAAGCATCTGCAGGACATCAACAGGACCAAGAACCTGCCAGTGGGGGGCATGACAGCGATGCACAAGGACAACGTGATGGTGTTGCTGTGGAGGGACAAGCGCATTGTCAACATGGTCTCCACCTTCCACAGCACAAGCACCACCCAGAAGCAGGTTTGAAGGAAGACCAGGGCTCCTGATGGGAGGATAACCTATGTCCAGAAGACCGTGAACAAGCCCGTCGTGGTGGATGACTATAATCGACACATGGGTGGGGTGGACCACTTCGACCAGATGGTCCAATACTACCCCATCCAGCGGTGGACCGTGAAATGGACCAAGAAGATCACCTTCTACTTCATTCACATGGCCATTTTCAATGTGTTCGCCCTGTACAAGAAGTGCTCACTCGGGTCAGTCAGTCTGCTTGAATTCGTGGAGGAGATAGTGGACAAGCTCCTCTACTTTGATGAAGCAGAGTGGCCCGCATCAGGGCACATCATCCACCATGCCCCTGACCTTCCAACCTGACGGCCAGCAGGACATCCAGCACCTGTGGCACCTGCTGCAGTGCCAGCACAGGTGCCATCACCACCGGCTCCTGCACCAACACCACCATCTCCAGGAAGAGGGCCAGGACAGGAGTCAGCATCACCATCGCCTGCAGGACCAGCAAAGGTGCTGAGAGAACCTTCACCGGTTCCTGGTCCATCGGGAGAACCTGCTGCCACTGCCATGCCTGGGCCTGCAGCCGCACCTCCAGGACAACAGGACCGGGGAATGCCAGGAGGACATCCAGCCAAGTGTCGTCGTTTCATCGATGACAGAGAGCAGCTGGATACGATACTGGGCCGCCGATGGGAGAGGGTCTCCAACCGAAGGAGGCTGCGGTGCACCCTGTGTTCCCTGGCGAAGATGAGGAGGGACACAAGTCACATGTGTCCTGTTTGTGATGTGGCACTGTGTGTGGGTGATTGCTTCGAACGGTTCCATGCTGAACGAAGTATTCCCTAGTGCAGTGTACACACACACACACACACACACACACACACACACACACTAACACAGACACTCACACACACACTCACACACACTACCACACTTACACACACACACACACACACACACACACACACACACACACACACACACACAAACACACTCACACACAAAACTTGTTCAAACAGAAAAGAGAACCGAGTAGTGAAAGAATGCGCTCAGTCAGCTGACTGTTTGTTTAGACTACAACAGCCCCAGGGAATGTAAGTACTCTGTGCTTTTAGTATTGCAAAATGGCCAAATTTGGAAAAGAAAAGGGATAAAGGTAGAAAGCAGGATGATGATTTCTACCAAGAACTGGTTGAAATGGAGACCCACAATAAACTGGTAAAGCGTGTACACAGACTAGAGATGGCCTTCCAGAATGAAATTGATGAAATAAAAAGCAGATGCACTTGCAAAAGGAAGAAATAGAAAAACTAGGAAGGGAGGTCAACAAGAAAGAAACAACCATATGTGAACTAACAGTGGAATTGAGTACACTTAGGAGGAAAATGAGTGAAATGGCAAGTACAGTAGTCAACCACGAGAGTATTATGGAAGAGTTAAAAAATGATACAGAGACAATTAGGCAAGTAAGTAGTCTGATAGACCAGAGCAGTGATATTGAGGAGAAGATAAAACAGGTGAATTAAGCTGTGCAAAGTTACAAAAATGATGTGGAAACCACGTATGCTGAAATGGTGAAAGTAAAGAAAGACTTAGAAACAAGGGTGGAAGAAAAAAGCATTAAAAAGGAAGTGAAAAGAATAATCCAAAACAATCCAAAGTTAGTCAGAGACTCAGTAGATATTAACAAATCTATAGTAATCTGGTATAGAAGAGGAAGAAGTAAAAAACAAGATCTCAAGAGACAAAAAGGAGATGGCAAATGTAATGAGCTTATTGAAAGAAGTATCAGAGGAAATCTGTAGTAAAGACATAGAGGAACACAAAAGGTTAGGGAAATACGAGAAAAGCAAGTCAAGACTTCAAAAGGTAACTTTCCAGAGTGTAAACAACGTGGAGGAGATACTAAAAAATGCAAAGAATCTTATGGAAAAAGAGGAGTTCAAAAATGTATGGATAAAATGATGCCTAACACAAGAGGAACTGGAATTACTGAAAGAGAAGAGGGAGGAAGCAAAAACAAAACATGAGGGAAGATCACAAGAGGAGAACACTTTTTTTTTTTTTTTTTTTTTACAAAGTAATACGATTGCAAGTACAAAAGTGGTACATAAACAGGAGGGAATAAAAAGGAGGAAGGTAGTAGAACTAAGTCATGACAAGTATATTAACAAGATGATAAAGTTGATGTACTCAAATGTGGATGGAATGGTATCTAAATTACTAGAGATGAATGATTGTCAGAGAAAATGAATCACATATAATATGCCTAACTGAAACAAAATTAACACCAAGGATATCAAATGACATACTAAACTTAGAGGAATATAATATATGGAGAAGAGATAGATACTTAAAAAAATGAAGGAGGAATGATAATATTAACTAAGAAAAAACTAAAAGTCAATGAAATAAAACTAGATATACCCTCACAAGTAGAACTGATTGCAGTAGAGATCAACACATCTGAAGGGAAAGTAATTGTAGCCAATTTGTACATGCCACCCAGATCAAACACATGGGAAAGAGACGAATATGAGGACCTGGCAGAGAGTACAATTCAGAGTTCAAGATCATTACTACATAAAATGGAAGAGAAATCGGAAAGAATTATACTAACTGGAGATTTTAATACAAATATAAATTGGAATACTCTAGATATAATAAGCCAAGAAACCTGTTGGGACCAAAAGCTCCTGGATCTCATGCAAGAGTTTTTCCTAACGCAACATGTGAGGGAAACCACCAGAAAAAGAGGACTCGATATACCTTCAATACTAGACCTCATATTTACTAGGCAAGAAAATGATATTGACAGTTTAATATATCACCCTCCACTCGGCAAAAGCGACCATGCAGTACTAAATTGCAACTTCAGGATAGCATATGACATAGTTAACAGCAATGAAAGTTACAAAAAGAGTCTAAACTATAAAAAGGGAAATTATCATGATCTAAAGAAGTATTTCTTAGAAGCTGATTGGGAAAATGAGCTTAGAGGACAAGATTTAAATGCTGTATATAAAAAATTCTGTGAATTTTATGAAATAGGAGTCCAGAAGTACATCCCACAGCACAAAGAAGCAGATAAGAAAATACAGAAATGGTTCAATACAGAATAAAAAAAAATCAAAAGAAAGAAGAGATTTGTTGTGGAATAGATACAGAAGACACAATAGTGAAAGGGCATATAATAATTACAAACAGGCAAGAAACGATTATACAAGAATAAGGAGGGAAGCCCAAAAACAGTTTGAGGAGGATATCATAAATAAAAGTAGTGATCAACCGAAGCTATTTTACAGCTACATCAGAAGCAAAACCAAAGTAAAAGATATAATACAATCCATTACGGACGATGGAATCAGCTATACACAAGAGAAAGATATTTATGAAGCACTAAATAAGAATTTCCAATCAGTTTTTACAGAAGAAAAAAATTTTGAGAGTGACTATGTGGAACATGCATGTCCACACATACTACCAGATATACAAATAGCAGAAGAAGTAATACAGGAGGAGTTAAGTAAATTAGACAGAGGAAAAGCAAATGGTCCTGATGAAATTTCATGTTGGGTGCTACGAGAATGTTCAAAGGAGTTAAGTAAACCATTATTTTTAATTTTCAAGAAATCCTTGAGTTAAGGTAAACTACCTGATATTTGGAAGAAAGCAAATATTGTCCCCTTATTCAAGAAAGGGAATAGACAAGATCCACTCAACTATCGACCAGTATCACTGACCAGTGTTTTAAGCAAGGTATTAGAAAAGCTTATAAGAAAAGCTTGGGTAAATCATCTAGAAGAACACAATATGATAACAGAAAGACAGTTTGGTTTCAGAAAAGGAAAATCATGTGTTACTAATCTGTTGAGCTACTATGACAGAGTAACAGACACAATACAGGAAAGAGAAGAATGGGTGGACAGTATCTATTTAGATTTCAAGAAAGCATTTGACACAGTACCACACCAAAGACTTTTATGGAAACTGTACCATCAAGGAGGAATTCGAGGCAAACTGTTTTGTTGGATGCAAGATTTTCTCATAAAAAGAGAAATGAGAATAGTACTAAGGGGAAACTACTCATCATGGAAAGAAGTGACTAGTGGAGTACTACAGGGCTCAGTGCTGGCACCAATCATGTCTTTAGTGTATATAAATGATATAGACAGTAACACTGGAAATGAAAGCTATCTAAATATGTTTGCATATGATGCAAAAATACATAGGAGAATTACTAACTCAGACTCTTGTAAAGAGCTACAAGAAGATTTAAATAAACTTCATGAATGGAGTACTACATAGGAAATGGAATTCAATGCAATCAAGTTTGGTAAAAGTGGAAAAAGACCTGATTGGGATTATAAGTTAGGAAATAAAACCCTACACACATCAGAAAGAGAGAAGGATCTAGGTGTGATTATCAATAACAGACTATCTCCGGCTGACCACATCAGTGAGAAGGTACGGAACATGTATACACTGCTTGCAAATATGAGAATAGCATTCACATACATAAATGAAGACATGCTAAGAAGGATAATAACATCATTCATCAGACCAACCCTGGAGTATGCATCAGTAGTCTGGAGTTCTTATCTCAAAAAACACATAGACAAGATTGAAAAAGTTCAAAGGGCTGCTACAAGATGGATACCAAGCTTAAGGGATCTAAGCTACGAAGAAAGACTAAATAAACTGAATCTACTAACACTACAGGATAGAAGGAAAAGAGGTGACATGATAATGCTATATAAATGCATATCAGGGAAGGAGAAAATAGACGTAAATGATTACTTAACATATGGGGAAGCATCAACAAGAGGACACTGCAAAAAACTGCATAAGAAGAGAGGTGATAAAGACGTGATGAAATTCAGTTTCCCAAACAGAGCAATTGATCAGTGGAATGCACTACCGAATGAAATAGTGTGTGCCAAAACAATTCACATATTTAAGGATGTGTACGATAAATATGGTTTAAGACACGGGACAGTACGAGCTTGACTCATTCCTGTAAAGATACAAGTAGGTAAGAACACTATATACCTCCTCATCTTCCAATCCCACAAGGTCTTACAACTCAAGCAACACCCCTGGAGGAAGTGAGTTCTCCAAATTTTGTTGATATGTATATTGACCTATTATCATTACCCCTATAATTTTCAGGCAAATAACCGTCTTCTCCTACATATTACACATATGACAGAAAGTAAAACTTCATTAGCAGTAACATGGAAAAAGTAGTGTTCATGTGTAGTAGGTTACAACCATAAAAAAACAACCTTGGAAGATTTTAAAGTCTGAACATTAAAAGAAAAAAAAAAAAAAAATTGGGAGCAGTCTTTAGGCAAAGGGGGAGATAACATTTTTTTTTTTTTGTTCGCTTGCGGTAAAAGTAGGTAACGACCGGAGGAGTATTCTACCTTTGTCGTCCTGTTACTCGAAAACTATTGGGCGTATAGACTTCCTGTAAGAACCATGATAGAGAGCAGTAAATTCTACGTATGTTCATTTGCTGAATATAGGCCTTTGAGAGCATTTTCTGTTGGAAAAGTTGGGGGAACAGTCTTGGTTTTTTTCCGCACTAGCGGTAAACTCGGAAGCGCTCGGAAAAGTAATCTCACTTTGTTGGCCAATTACTTTAAAACTGTTGAACGTATTGATTTCCTGTATGAACCATGATAAAGAGCAGTAAATTCTACGTATGTACAAGGCATAACAATATAATATCTGAGATAAGAATTCGTTGTTACGTAGGCGGGAATATTGTGTATGCTATGCGCACATCACGAAAGTGACGTCCGGACATGAGTTCCCAGTCGTTCTTGGCGATTTACTCGAAAACTGTGAGGCGTATCGAAATAATTTTTCGGTCATTAGAAAGCTGGTGAAATTCTGCATAATATTATGAAATAAAAACATAATGTGCGAGAAAATTTCAGAGTTTGAGCTCCTTGTTTATTTTCAAAAAATGGCGTTCAATTATTGGCTATTTTGTCAAAAACTACAAACCATATCACAACCGGATTTGTCTCTTTAAAAATCTGCTGAAATTCTCTATAAAAGCTTCTAATAACATTTTCCTGTATGATGGAAAACTTTCGAATGGTGATGTTGGGAAGTGAACGTGACGTAGCGAAATGTTTATTCACGGCCGCCTAATGTTTTATTTGGGTTTTCATTTTTTTTTTTTTTTTGTGGTGCTTATCAGGTAGAACAAACATCAACGAATAAGATGATATAGGTTTCATGGCAGTATATTGATGTTTGGGTGGCGAAAATAAGGAGAGAATACCTGTTATTTGCCGCGCGTGGGCCCAGGCGGCTTTGCATATAAAGTCGTGCGCCGGAAAACTTACTGAAACTTACCGTGTGCAAGAGGGTTAAGAAAATAGAGGCCGTCACTGTTGCTGAGGCATTGATTGAAGTGTTCTGTCACTTAGGTATCCCCAAAGAGGTCTTAAGCGACCAGGGTTCGCAGTTCACCTCTGTAATGATGAACGAAGCATTCAGGTTGTTGTCCATCCAAGGCCTGTGAACTACACCTTATCATCCCATGTGTAATGGGTTGTGTGAGAGGTTCAGTGGGACTCTCAAGAAGATGTTAAAGCGCATGGCCGCTGAACAGCCAAAGGAATGGCCACGGTTCATTGCTCCTCTTCTATTTGCTTATTGAGAAGCCCCACAGCATTCCTTGAAGTTCTCACCCTTTGAACTGGTGTATGGAAGGTCGGTCCGTGGGCCACTTCAAGTCCTTCGCGAGTTATGGGACAATGAAGAACCCGACCCTGAAGTGAAGACCACCTACACCTATGTCCTTGATCTAGCTGACCGGCTTCAGTTGACGTGCGAGTTAGCTAAGGAAGAATTGATCAAGGCCCGCGAAGTTCAGAAAGCCTATTATGATAAGAAGGCAAAACTTCGGAAGTTTAGACCAGGCAATAAGTGCTTGGTGTTACTCCCCACTCCCCAGAACAAGTTGTTGGCACAGTGGAAGGGTCCATTTAATGTAGTAGAGTGCATTACAGACCTCAACTACATAATTCAGATGGGGAATCTTCGTAAAAGGTTCCACGTTAACATGTTGAAGGCTTATCATGAGTCAAACCCCGAAGAGACTGGCCTACGAGTAGCTGATGACATTGACCAGCCACTGGAAGAAACCAGGGCAGCTGCGGTGATCCCAGCTGATGACCATGATGACGAGCCCTTAACCATTCAGCCCTGTCAGGATGAGACTGTTGGAGATGTTTTACTTAACACTGACTTAGCATTAGGTGAACAGAATACCATAAGGTCATTGCTTTGTCAGTATGCTGATGTCTTCTCTGACCAACCTAGACTCGCAAAGGTTGATTGTCCCAAAATTGAGTTGACCAGCAGTACTCCCATAAAGGTTAAACCATATCCAATTCCCATGCTACTACTGGACGCAGTTGACAACGAAATTGCTGACATGGAGACTGCAGGTATTATTGAAAAGGCCTCATCTCCTTACTGCAGTCCAATGGTAGTAGTCCGCAAGAAAGGTGGTGGAGTCAGGATCTGTGGTGACTATAGGAGGCCAAATGCAATCACCAAAGTGGATGCTGAGCCAATGGGTGACCACATTGCAATCTTCTCCAAGTTGGCAGGGTCACGATATTTCACAAAGCTCGTTTGGCGAAGGGATTCTTTCAGATTCCCCTTCACCCCGAGAGCCGTCAGTTCACTGCCTTTGCTACTCCTGGGGGGTTGCATCAGTATAAAGTCCTCCCGTTTGGACCTACCAACTCCCCAGCAGTATTCAATCGTGCCATGAGACAAGTGCTCCATGGTATTGTAGGAGTAGAGATGTTCGTTGACGATGTCCTCGTTCATTCTGCCACGTTGGTGGAACACCTCAGACTCTTGGAAATTGTCTTCAGTAGACTCCAGAGTTTCAACATGACTGTGAAGCCTAGCAAGTGTAAAATGGTTCACAGTGAGGTGGAGTTCCTCAGACATATTGTTGGCAACAATAGCTGCAGGTGTCAGGGTGACTTGATCAGGAAGGTTACAGAAGCCCAGAAACCCGTGACCAAGAAACAGGTTAGGGCATTCCTTAGTTTAGTGGGGTATTATAGGAGTTTTATCCCCAATTCTGCTCTCATTGCCCAACTGTTGTACGAGGTGCTAAGAAAATATGCTCCAAACACCATCGAATGGGGAGAAGCGAAAGAGAGATCTTTTGCCGCCCTTAAGAATATGCCGTGTAAGGAGCCTATCTTGCAGTTGCCTGATTCCAACAAACTTTTCATACTGCTCACTGATGCTTCACAAGATGGAGTAGGTGCCGTATTAATGCAAGAATCGAAAGGTGGAATCTTTCCAGTGGAATACCACAGCTGTAAGCTAAAACCCACCGAGAGGAATTACAGTACTGTTGAGAAGGAACTCTTGGCCGTGGTTGATGGTGTTAAGAAATATTACTCTTATTTATATGGAGCACCATTCACTCTGGAAACTGATCATATGCCACTCACTAGTCTCAGCACGACTAAGACGGCTAATGCAAGATTAACACGCTGGACACTGTATTTGCAGTAGTTTAACTTTGTTGTGAGATACATCAAGGAAAGTGACAACGTAGGTGCAGACCTGATGTCACGCCTGCTAACTGCTGACTAACACGGGCAACTGTTGTATGCTGGGTTCAGTAAGACAGGTGTCCTCAGAGATTTGAGCAATCCAAGGACCAGCCTGGTTCCCAGTTAAAAGTGTACCAGTAATACCTGACGTCTCGCTCGTTGGTCCCACAGGACACGTTACGTCCAGGACCTGTATATATATGTATGCCATAGGTTAAGGGGAAGTTTGAGACCCCCGTAAGGACAATCCGAGGCTGTGTATGAATTACCTTGTGGAACATCTCGAGCTGTGGGCCTCTCTGAGGATTCCTGGAGAATGCACATTATCCACAAGAATGTTCACACCCATGGTGGGTGTTAAAATGTGACCTGCCCAAGATCACGTAGGGATTCTCAGCTTCCTGTCATTAATTGTAAGTGCAGAGTTAGGTTAACCAGTAAACTGCCCGTTCAGAGAGATTTGAGCAATTCAAGAACTGGAACGTTTCCTGGTTAATAATGTTAGGTTAACCAGTAAACTGCCCGTTCTGAGGGATTTGAACAATTCAAGAACTGGCACGTTTCCTGGTTAATAATGCTAAGTTAACCTGTAAACTACAAGGGTCTTGAGAGCTTTGTGAATCCAAAGACTACGTTTCCTGGTTAATAATAAACAAGTACTGATTGCTAGGCAGAGAGAAAGAGAAATGACACTTTTGATGCTCCACCTTGATTCCTTTCGCAGGTGCAGCTGGGGGGTGCAGCATTGTCGTGCAGATCAGCTGATCGTCCCTGCCGCATGCTGCCACCTCTTCTCTTCTGCCTCGTCGTCTCTTTACTGTTAATTTGTATTATATCATTTTACACGTAGGCACAGTTACACCACAACTGTCACACCTACACCATGTATTACGTACATCATGCTACATAACAATTAGTTGTTCATGTAAATTTAGTGAACTTTTGCTCAGTTTGACCTGAGTACAAGATTTTTCACCATTGTCTCAGAGTTTTTTCCTCAAGCTTGCTTCTATTAATGTAACTATGAGGTTTTTATGCTCATGGGTGACTGTGATTTTCTCCTGTAGCAGGGTAGTACACACACCACAGTGTGAGTTTTGTGTGACTGAGTTAGGATTTATATGTATGCATATCGAAAAAAAAAAATTTCTGAAGAAAAAAAAAATTGATTTTGATGGGGCGTAATGTCATGAATTGGCGCGAGCGTGTTTATAAATTCGTCACATTCTTCATCAGTAGGAAAACCACGAATTCTAGTGGAATTCCCACTGTTTATCACTCAGTTTAACCGTCCTCGTATTCACCCGATCGGGAGTGTTTTCAGAAAAATTTTCACTGTTTCATAAGTGATTGTCTTTGCGCGCGACATTAGCACCTTCGCTGAGTGATTTATTGTGAGTGTGTATCGCTCACTTTATTCGTTAACTGTTGAACCAAGCACGGCCATCTCTCGCCCCCTTCCATAGTTTGAACTTAGTCAGGCTTAGAGCGTCGTGAGAGAAGGTTCGTGTACAGCAAGTTCCTGAAATCTCCACCTAGACGGTGAATCGGCAAGAGGTTTAGCGTGTGCAGTGTCCATCCTATGCACTGACACCCAGTTTCTGCCTAGCCCCCTCCACTGACCAGTATTTCTTTTCATTTTTCCTAGGTTTAAGTTTAGCTTTTGAGTGAGTGAGTGAGTGTATTCTCCTTGTTATTTTGAGACTCATGTAGCATAAATTTGTTTAATTGTAATTAATAAATTTTACCATTCTTTTCCTTTAAGCTTAATGTACAGTATAGTTAAACCCGTGATTTATTTTTCCACATTAAGCTTATTCAAGTTGCCGCTCCTAGTTTGCATAAACGCTTTGCATTATTCATAAGTGGTACTTAGGCCAGTCCTTTTGTATTAAGCTTAAATCCATTGTGCCAACCAGGAGTTAATGCACCGGCAAGAACCTGCTTATTACTATTAGTATTAGTTATTGATTGTCAGGGGTGGAGTCACTTTCTCGAGAGGCTAACAGTACTACAAACAGCACTCATGAGTAATTAGTCTCTGCTGTGTACTGTTGAGAATGTTTATAAATTCTCGTCCTTAGAGAATCGGCGAAGTAAGCCGGCATAAAGTATCACTTAGTGTTTGATTTCACAAGTCAATTTGTTGTCTCTATTTTCAAGCAAAACACATAACCCTTATTTAATTTTTAAATTTAAAAAACCCATGACAGAGAGCAAGTTGAGGAAGAAGTGTTTTCTGATAGCCAGCCATTGAAATAAAGACTAGAATGCTAATTTCGTACCTTTCTTCGGCAAGCGAATCTGCCATAATGCTTAGGACTTGGATTAGTACAGACAGCAGAATGGGTGTGGCATGCACTGCAGCTACACGTCACTAGAAAAGGACAGCAAACGGCAAATATAAGGGAATAACTTTAAGTACAAAAATAGAGCACAGTAAATGAATATTACGCAAATAACGTATTACATGTTTGGCCATGTGGAGAGGATGGAGAGGAGAGACTGGCGAGGATAGTGTATGTGGGTGAGATGGAGGGGGAGGGAGGGAGGGGGAGGCCAAGGATGAGATGGAGGGATGGAGTGGAGAGGTATATGAGAGAGGGGGTGTAAATTGGGAGCAGGGCAGTGAAATGGCAGGGGACAGGGCGACGTGGAGGCGATTTGTTTGTGATCACCCCGTATGGGATTAAGGCGTCTGGCAATAGACAGATAGACAGACATATTATCGCTCACAACCTGCTCTCGCAAGCACAACAATACGCTTACGTCAGCTTATGCTAAAATAATTCGTGGATGCCTTGCAAATCTTTTAAAGCGCTTTACCTTTGGAGAGGATATTGCTATTTCAGTTCCAGTTAACTAAGGGACTCCCTATACACTGGAGCATTGACATTTGACCCTATTAACAACACAGGCTTATACTCGTCTTCTATAAGTACCTATGTAAACTAAGTACTCGTAGATGTATTTGTAGTTTACTTTGATGTGTTCATCCATCCATCCATCATCCAATCCTACGTTGTCCCATGAGAAGCGTTGGAGCCCGGGGCTAGGCAAGTTGGTCCTGACATTCAAGATGAGAGTAACCAGTCTCACTCATCCCTGAGTAGCATTACGTAAGCAATAAACCCCAACCATCCCTTGGATATAAACCTTCACAAGCTCAATCCTATTGGAGCGCCATAATTACCCATTAAACCACCAGGCGCTAAAATTAGGTTATATGTTTACCACCCAGCGTAGTAAATGGTTTCCTGGAGTACGGGAAACCATTTGGCTTGTTACTCAGTGTTGGGTCACCCACAGGCAGAAGGAAGAGGAAAGAATGAAGGAAAGAAAGACAGAAGAGGGAGTGTAAAGTCACCCGTAGGCAGAAGGACGAGGAAAGAATAAAGGAAAGAAAGAGAGAAAAGGACAGAAGGAAAGAAGGATGGAGGAGAGGAAAGGGCAGGCACCCGAGAGCAGCACTACATCGAGTGAGTGGATGGTGAGCGCCCTCACTTTGTAAAATATTTTAGAGCAATTCATTTTACATTTGCCATAAAACATATAGTGTGCTCGACTACTTGTATTTTGTCAAGTGTTGAACTATAGGCTTTTTTCAGTTTGTAAAATGTTCCCCATGAATGCTTGTTCCTGATACTTGAAGAGTTTGTATATATTTATTTTTATATCTTTTATATACTTCTTATATACTTTTATATACTGTAAACTATTAGTGTATTTCACCTTTTTTCTATCTGTCAAATGTTTAAAACTGTATTTTTTTGTATTTGTGAAATACTAATGAGTTACATTCATAAGATGGTAGCTCATGATACACAAAGATCTTGACACATCTATTTCTTGATCTTTCTTCTTTTGCCTAATACCATAAACAGTGTTCTGTACCTGTTAGCAATTAAGTAGAAGTGGATTACTCTTAAATCAATACGAGTTCTTAATCCCCTCTGATATTGCACTCGAACCCCTTTAGAGCTGTTGTTTAGTTTTAACTTGACTGCCACTTGGAAATTGGAATATATAGTAGACCTGTAGATGAGGAATGCAACCAAGAGAACAGTTGTGCAAATAAAATCGTTCTTGTCAAGCTCTACTGACCACTGAGTCGTGGTTTTTAGGTCTTGTCAGGCCATGAACCTACATAATTTAAAAACCTTTGTCTTTGTTTTCCAAGACTACTTCAAAAATTGACCAATGCTTGTTGGTTTTAACAGGAATTCGGTTAGGCTTACAGTGAAGTGCCTGTGGTTGCACTAAGACCTGTACGGACAAGGCTACTCAGAGATTCTTGGTCAGCTGCTCAAATCGGGGACAGTGTGGCATTACTGTGAACGTAAAATGTGTCTTAGATCCTTAGACCCTCATAGACAACACACGGTTGTCCCTGCATAATGTACCGGTTCTTGGGAGGTGTCAGGAAAAATATATTTCTCAAAGTCATCACTGTTTTATTTCTATGCATTAAAAAATTTTTTTGGTATGAAGTAAAAGTACCCCCGGTATTGCCAATACGCAATTCTTGTATGAGACAGCCCACGCACGTATTCAATATTGAGGGTGGATGTTAGCACCGAAGTGGTGACATGTGGAGGGAGGTACATGGTATGCACGAGGACTTCTGGGTCTTGGGAGCAGACTGAATCCTATGGCCAGAGTCGGACACACACACACACACACACACACACACACACACACACACACACACACACACACACACACACACACACACACACACACACACACACACACACACACAAAGGCTAGCGGAAAAAGGAGTGAAAATGCCCCTCTCTCCCCCCCCCAAATATAAAAACTTTTATAGAGTAGCAAAATACGTACACTATACAACTATAGTCCTATCTAGTACGGCGGTACTAGAATCAGTGCTCTTTGTGAGGAAAGTCACGTGATTAGTATACTAGTCATTTATTTAAATGCAGCCATCTACCGCGGGTCACCAGAACAGCTGAGAGACGGCCATGCAAGTGGCCTCCAAGCTACTTGCAGGATGAAGTTTGGGAGATGACTCCCGTAGCCTACATTATAATACTAAAAAACATGTCATTCTCTGAGTTTAAAATACAGGGACATTTGCTGCACTGTACTGTAGTTTTGACATAACATACAAAGGCAAAATCTCATGTGTTATTCTTAGCGTTGTACTTGTTACATCAGTGTGCCAGAAACTGATTTGATAACTCAGTGTTTTCCTTATAATTTCTGCGTTTTCTCACTGTATATATCACTTATAATTATAGTTTTACCCTCCAAATTCACTTACAAGATACAGAAGTTACGTATTTATGGACAATTGCCACGAAGGAAAAAATTTAGCACTTGACATCCAATTCTACATTAGACAATGCCGGTACTGTTCTGCCATCATTTCCCCCCTCTGACCTCTTCACGCTGACATTAAAATTTCTTCAACTGATGTACTCGTATTTTCTGCCATCACTCTTAATTACTAAAAAGGCATATGGACCTAATAGGGTTAATTATCTAGAAGAAAATATTATAATTAAAGACTCGCAGCATGGATTCAGACATCGTCGTTCATGCTTAACTAACTTACTGGACTTCTCCCATGATGTTTATAAATCATATGATGACTCAAGAGCAGTAGATATAATTTACCTTGACTTTCAGAAAGCATTTGACACTGTCACTCACAAGAGTTTCATGAACAAAATAGAAGCACATGGAATAAAAGGAAATATGCAGAAATGGTCACAAGACTGGCTTTCGGACCGAAAACAGCGAGTTATTATAAACGGAAAGGAATCCAAATGGTGTAATGTGATCAGTGGCGCTCCCCAAGGCTCAGTACTTGGACCGATACATTTTATGATCTATATAAACGATATTGATGAGGGTCTAAATTGTAAAGTATCCAAATTTGCAGATGATACTAAAATAACCAGTAAAGTAACTTCAGAATTACAGAGGCAGCAGTTACAAAATGACCTTAATACTTTAGCAAACTGGGCAGAAAAATGGCAAATGAAATTCAACACAGAAAAATGTAAAGTACTTCTTATTGGAAGTAACAACGTCCATGTGAATTACAAAATGAACAATATCCAGTTATAAAGTACAGACAATGAAAAGGATCTTGGTGTGATATTATCAAATGACCTAAAACCAAGTAAGCAGTGCACCGAGGCAGTTAAAACTGCAAACAAGCTGGTGAGTTTTATTGGACGAACTTTTGAGTTTATATCGGGAAAAGTCATACTTGCCTTGTACAACTCGCTATTGTGTGCAATTCTGGTCTCCGTACTACAGAAAGGACATTGAAAAATTAGAGAAAATTCAGCGAAGAATCACAAAAATGATACCACGACTTAGAAATAAACCATACGAGGAACGCCTTGAAGAACTTAAATTATTTAGCCTAACGAAGCGCAGGTTAAGAGGGGACCTTACTGAAGTTTTCAAAATCATGAAAGGATATGACAACTTAGACATGAATAAATATTTTGATAGACCGGTCAAGTCAAACCAGGAATAATGGCTGCAAAATTATGGGAAAGCGTTTCCAAACCCATGAAGCAAAATACTTCTTCTTTAACAGAGTTGTAAATATCTGGAACAGATTACCCTCAGTTTCTGTGAACAGTATCTCAATTGAGACATTCAAAAACAAAATAGACAAGTACTGTATTTGCACAAAAATCCTCAGCTGACTCTTTTTCTGTCCGAATAACTTGCTTTTATAGCTACATGTAAGTTCATTCCCCTTTTGTCTACAAGACACCCCGTAAACAACGTACCCGTACATAGTGTCACGTCACGTCATTATACATTTTCCAATTTATACAATGCAAATAAAGTAATATAAGCACAGATTAGGATCTGCACAGATAGCCCTGAGTTATCGGTCACTACTCTTACTTCCGACCTTTGATGGGCTGTGGATCACTGAGGGTCCCTGTTAGCCAAGTGATCACCATCGGGATTTTTTTTAACCCCTTAACCGCGGTCTGGTTTTGCTTTGAATTGCGGCTGCTGCAGGCATATTCATGCTCCGACAAACTCTCTAAAAATATTTGCCAAAAATCAGTTATTAGTCCTAGAATATTAAAATCAAATATGCTTATGCCACATACCTTCAGCTTTCTCCTGGGGTGTTTGTTGAGCCTTCGTCGAGTACCATAGGACTTGTGGAGACCTCTGAAGTTGGGTAACGAAGTTTCCACTTTACACTTCCTGACAACCCGTAATATGATTACCACAGCCTGATACTATCACTAGAAACACTATTCTATGATTCTCAAATAGTTTGGAATCCATACTCAAAAAAAAAAAAAAACACTGTGAAAGCAATGAAAATTACGAGGGCCTATGATCTTCTCACTTGACATCATTCGCCGCTGGTGTTCTGGCATTTATTATTCATAAAAATACTCACAGTTTATTACTATATAACACTTATATATATCTACAGTCTTTATCCATAAGTTTCCTTCAGTAATAGTAGTTTATTGTCACTGTTAGGCATTCAATTTCTCTTTCAGTAAAATACGTAGCATTCACTTTCTCGTCCTGTATACTAGCGTTGAGAGTGAATGTCACCTTCACCTTCACTCTCATTACTCATAGTATTCATACATGCTAGAGTGAAACTTTCACTTTCATTACTCCTAGTATATATACTCACATTTTTATAATACTACTCATTTACATTTCTATTTATGTTCTCTATTTTATTTACATTATTTCTATTTCTATTTTATTTACACTGTGTTAGGCACTGTCACTTGCAGTAACTTATCAAACTATTTTCCACTGTTCACTTATATTTACATTCATTGCTTTCACTTGCTGTTTACACAGTATTTACAATTCCACTTGCACTGTTTTACTCATCATAGGGATCGTAGTCACTCTCTATCATTTGTCAGCCCTTTACCTCTTTCCACATGAGGTTTAGTAGGGGGTAGAGGTCACAGGGCCCTTTGCATGGGGCTAAAAAGCAGAAGGAATTTAGCAGGCGCGAATCTGACGTACTTTCACCTTGAAAGACGACAGTAAACTGATACTTGTGGGCTGGGGTGGCCCACCTAGGGAGAGTGCATTACTGCCAACGTCAGCCTCGTGAGAGCTGCTAATATATATAAATGATTGGCAGGAAATCTAGACAATACATTATAAATTAGTTCCAGGTGAATGTAAATATCACTTAGGCTTCTCCCTTCCCTCCTTATATATATTTTTATTATGAGAATAGATAATATGGCATATTTCAAGAGGAAATAAACAGCGAAAATTAGCGAACGAGTGCATGTGAGGTGTTGTCAGGTGATAATTTGCCAATTCCAGGTGTATGGCACTATCACTTACCTTATTTCTTTTTTGTATATATTATTTGGTATAAGAATAGGGCATAGGGCTTATTTCAATTGATGAAATCAGTGAAAAATTCCAGGGAAGATTTACTTACCATAGAATACAGTGTGGTGGCCTGCAATAAGTAGGTAGTTCCAGGTGAATGTAAATATCACCTAAGCTTCTCCCTTCCTTTCTTATATATATTTTCATTACGAGAATAGATTATACAGCGTATTTCAAGGGGAAATAAACAGCGAAAATTAGCGAACGAGTGCACGTGAGGTGTTGTCAGGTGATAATTAGCCAATTCCAGGTGTATGGGACTCTCATTTACCTTATTTCTTTTTTGTATATATTATTTGGTATAAGAATAGGGCATAAGGCTTATTTCAATGGATGAAATCAGTGGAAAATTCCAGGGAAGATTTACTTAGCGTAGCACGGCTGGGCAGGCGAGAGGAGAGGGTAATGGAGGGAAGGTAGGGAGGGGAGTCAAGAACGGGGAGAAATGGCTTTATTGTCAACAATGAATGGGAGTATAGATGAGATTAGGAGTGCTGACTAGTGCTGAACATTGGCAGTACTGATAGATGATATAAGCCACCACTTCAAAGCCCTGGTGAATTCAAAATAACACAGAATCACAAAAGTGACGCCCCACAGTATGATCCCTTGCTCCCAAGTGTCATGAAAGTGATGCCTCGTGGTTAAGGGGTTAATGTACCAGGGGTCACTGCTTCAGGATGAAACTTGTGTACTTGTCCCACATGGAAGAGTTCCTTGTCTGTGTAGTGAATGAAGCTAGGGCCTGATTGACTGCTGCCTACCTTAAGAGCGCCAGACAAGGCTGCCGCACCACCCCTAAACATCAACACTGTGCAGTCACCTCGTGTCTACAGGACACCCTGTAAACTTAACATAGTGTCGCATCATGTCATTATACAGTTTTTGATTTACTCAATGCAAATGAGGAAATATACAGTAAGCACAGATTAGGATCTGCACAGATAGCCCTAGGTTAACATCACTACTCTTACTTTCGACCTGTGATGGGCTGTGGATCACTGAGGGTCCCTGTTAGTCAAGTGACTTCTATCGGGATTTTTTTAATGTACCAGGGGTCATTGCTTCAGGATGAAACTTGTGTACTTGTCCCACATGGGAGAGTTCCTTGTCTCAGTGGAGTGAATGGAGCTAGGGCCTGATTGACTGCAGCCTCCCTAAAAAGCGCCAGGCAAGGCTGCCGCACCACCCCTAAACATCCACTCTGTGCATTGTACATCCACACTGTGCACTATGCAGTCCCCTTTGTCTAAGACACCCATCTTATATATTTTTCAATCTCCCCAATGCAAAGAAAGTAATATAAGCACAGATTAGGATCTGCACAGATAGCCCGGAGTAAATGGTCACTACTCTTACTTTCGACCTGTGATGGGCTGTGGATCACTGAGGGTCCCTGTTAGTCAAGTAACCACCATCAAGATTTTTTTTAATGTACCAGGGGTCACTGCTTCAGGATGAAACTTGTGTACTTGTCCCACATGGGAGAGTTCCTTGTCTCAGTGGAGTGAACGGAGCTAGGGCCTGATTGACTGCTGCCTCCCTAGAAAGCGCCAGGCATGGCTGCCGCACCACCCCTAAACATCCACACTGCAGGGTGTAGTTTCCACTTTATGTCCACAGACTTCGCATTAACTCAATGTACCGGTTTATAATATCATGCTGTAACTATTAGTTTATTTGATTACTTTCTCTTTCAGGTTACTCAATCGGGTAGCTTATAGACAAAGTATTATAGAATGTGACTTTTCCTTTCCAGTATTTCCTATGAAATTTCCATGTCAGTTTTTCCATGCTGCATGGTGGTTTTTCTCACATTTTCCTGGAGGGTTTGGGGGTGGGAGGAGCCTTCTTGCTTTACCATCCTTATCCTTCAGCATGTACAATTAGATCTTGTAGTCATAGTTTTCTCTGTGACAAGCAGCCTCGAAAGGACCATAAGGTCTGTTGCAGTTTGCTTTCCTATGTAATCCTATGTAATCCTGTTGTCCTCAAGAACTGTGCTTCTGTGCTGAAAACCTGCCTAGGTAAACTCTTTCACATTTGGAGAAAGAAACACCGATGTAGGACTTGTGTACTGAAATTTCGCCTCATGGCTTCCTCAGAATATAGTTTCTTAATGTACACCACATTTCCTGTATGTATAGCAGAAGGCAGTGGGGTGTGTGAAGGGGCGTAAGGTATTGGCTGGGGATGGTAGAGGGGGCAGGTGGGGTCAGGAAGGTTAGGTCCCAGGGGAAAGGGATTACAGATCACGGCAAGAGGACAGAGGGAAGGAACAGAAAAAAGGGACAGGTGAAGTGGGAAGTCCTTAGGGAGAGGGAAGGAATGTTGGGAAAGGAAAGAGGTCACAGGGAGAAAGGGATTCCCGATCCCAGCATAGATGTGTGTGTGTGTGTGTGTGTGTGTGTGTGTGTGTATGAGTGTGCGCGCGAGCACAAGTGTTGTGTTGGTGGGTAAGAAGCTGGGTGAAGTGATGGGGATGGATGGGAAGGAAGGATGGGTGATGTTTTGAATTTAGGCGGTGGTGGTGTGAGGAAGATTTCCTGCTGACAATGTATTTGGCCACAGAATTCGATAGGTGATAAGATCTGCTGTTCTGTTCAGTAGTACTGGAACGTGCTATAACAGCTGCCTCAAAACATCTGCGTCTTTTTAAGTCAGCTTCCTTGTGCAAAAGTTTCGCATTTTCCCATTTCATTACATGAGTTGTATTAAATCTGTGAGGCAACACATGCGTTGTTGCTGTTGTACCAGCTCATTGCATACTTGTATCTTGTTATTCTCTCAAATCATGCCCTGTTTCACCTATGTAGACCTTATCACATACTGCACATGGAATGGAGTAAACACCTCTCTCGGCTGCGTTGCTGGTTTGTCCCTTGTGTCTGACCAGATCACCCATTGTCTGAGACGTCTTAAAAGCTACGTCAGTTCCTGAATTTCCCAAAAACCGTGCAAACCGTACACATTTTGGTACAAATCACACACACACACACACACACACACACACACACACACACACACACACACACACCACACACACACACACTCCCTTTTTTCCTGTGACCTGTAAGTCCATACCCAACATTCCTTCCCTTTCCCTAACTTCCTTCTTCACCTCTCCCTTGTTTCTTTTCTTTCTCTCCGTCCTCGTGCCGTGATTTGTAATCCATTTCCCCTGGGACCTCACCTTCCTTGCACTTCCTGCCCCCTACCACCCCCAGCCAATACCAGCGTTCGCGCAAAGAGGAAAATCTGCCAGACACCGCCAGAAACCATGTCTCGTTTTCGTTTTGACGGGCTAAGGGGGTCTTAGTTAAACTTCAGTGTTCTTTTTCTGATCGATATTTACGATATTGGTTAAGCAAATACCTTTAAAAAAATGTAAATTACTCTTACTTGTGCTATTTCACCCAAAATATCGCCTAAAAATTCGTGGTTTTATATATTCTTCCCTAAGAAGGTCAGGACAGTATCTACCAATAAGACTGTTTTTGGACTGTAAGAAGCAAAAAAGGTGTATGAAAAATGACATTCGTATATAATCTGACTTGTACAAAAAATGGCAAATATGGTCTATCCATAGTTTAATATCTATTAGACTCTAAAATGTTACGGCGTATTGAAGCCTGGTGCTGCCAGACGTACGAAGCAAGCCAGCTGATGGAGTAGGTCACAGAGCAAGGAAAGACACAACTGTTTTGGTTTGCTTGGAAAACTTGTTGTACCGGATGCAGCAACTAATTATCGACATGCTTTCTTGAAGTGAATTAAATTTTATTCTTACTCACAGGGAGTTTAATGTGTTAATATGAATTATAATCAACTATTATTGTTGGTTAAAGATATACATATATATTTCTATGAATGCATAAACCAGGCTGCAACCACTGTGAAATATTTTTTATATTACTATATTTTTTCATGCTGCATTGACAAAGTACTGTTTTATAGAGAAGAAATAGAATATTTACATATTTTTACAATATATATAAGGTGCATGAAAAAGGCCATTCAGTCATCGTCCAACATGTGACTTATTTTCCGTCTGAAAAATTAAAATACCGGTGATATCTGGCATTTCTCCAGTCGAGCGAACGCTCCTATTCCTCCTCCCCCCCCCCCACTGCCTTCTGCTATATATGCAGGAAATTTGGTGTATTTTCACTTCTGTTAGTCGAGGTATTTTTACCATTAGTGTAGGTCTGGCTATTTGTCTCTGTAGGATTTAGTATAGGTTAGCGATTTGTCTGTTAGGTGATTAGTTTTAAGGTCTTTAGATTAGTTTGTCTTTATAATATAAGGTATAAAAAATATAAAACCAAGAAAAAATTAAAAAATATAAAAATACAAAAAAAATTTTTAAATAAGATTAAAATTATTATATATATATGTACGTTTGCATGAAAGTGTGTCTGTATGTATGCATAGAAGCGTGTGTGTGTGTGTGTGTGTGTGTGTGTGTGTGTGTGTGTATGTATGTATATATATATGTTTGTATATATATGTATATATGTTTAAATGTATATACATATATATATAAATGGCCTTAATAACCAGGGGCTTCGGCCCCAATGGTTGATAGGCCGGAAAAAAAAAAAAAAAAAAAAAAAAAGTATTTTCAACAATTGTTTTCTGAGGAAGCCATGAGGCGAAACGTCAATACTCACTAAGTCCCACATCGGTGCTCTCTTCTCCAATTTGTCAACGAACAGTGAATCTTTCACCTTTGTCAGTCAACTTGTATCTTTACTTCTTGCTGGAAGTTTGCTCTTATTCACACTGTCCCAAAGAAGAGCTACCATTCCCAACCCTGTAACTATCGCCCTTTTGCATTAATATCCTGTATGTCAAAAGATTTTTGAGTCTATTCATAACAAAACAATTTAAGGCACCTTTCCTATCGGTACCTTATTCTTATCGTCAGCATGAGATCCGCCAAGGATGCTCCAGTGGCGATCTTCTCACCTACCTTTTAGACTCCTGATCATTCTCCTTTCGGGACTTTGGCGAAAGCTTTGCCATTGCATTTGACATCTCAAAGGCTTTCGATCGAGTCTGGCATAAATCTTTAATTTCCAAACCGTCCTCTTACGGTTTCTATCTTTCTTTATCTGTGCCTTCATCTCTAGCTTCTTTCTTGTCTTTTTATTACTGCTGTTGTAGATGGCCACTGTTCTTCTCCTTGAGCTATCAATAGTGGTGTTCTTCAGGGCTCTGTCCTATCATCAACTCTCTTTCTTTGAATCATAAATGACCTTCTAAGTTCTAAATCTAACCCTATCCACTCATAAACTGAGGATTGCACCCTTCACTGCTCCATTCGCTTCCTGCAGTGTCCATCGCAGCAAACAAGGGATGAGGCTATGGCACAACTAATGTCTGACTTGATTCATATCTCTGACTGGGGTAAAAGTATTCTTGTTATTTTCAGTGCATCAAAAACTCAGTTCTTACATCTTTCAACCTGACAAAATCTGCTGCAGGGGTATCCTCTCATATATAACAAATATCCAACTCAATCCTGCATCATCTTTAAACATACTTTGGGTTTCATTCTGTCGGGATTCACCTTGGAAAGATCTTACACCCTCTCTTATAAAATCTGTTTCCAAGAGGTTAGGTGTGCTAAGCCGACTCTATGCCTTCTTTATCCCTGTAGAGTTGTTTACTTGTACACGGGTTTTATTTGCCCTTGTGTAAATTGCAACTGTCATATGTGGGGAGGCTACCCACATACAGCCATGCTCAACAAGATGGGGTCATAGGCATTTCGTCTCATTAACTCTCTGCCTCTTACTGGCTCCCTCTAACCTCTGTCTCTTCATCACACTGTTGCATCTTTATCTCTTCTATTGCAACTTCAATGGTCACTGCTCCACTGAACTGTCTGCTTGCATCCCTCCACCAGCATGGCAAGTGTGTAGCACCCACTTAGCAACAAACTCTCATCCCCTTTCTGTCCAACTCTTTAATGCAAGAGTTAACCGTTACTCCCAGTCTTTCATGTATGCAACAGATCAGCTCTGGAATTGTCTCCCTCTGTCTGTATTTCATACTGCCTATGATCTCCAGTCTTTCAAAAGCGGTGTGCCCAGGGATCTCAAAATGAACTGATCTTGAATTTGATTGTCTGTTATCTTTTTTTTTTTTTTTTCTTGGAGGGAACAATCTTGTGGGCTCCTCTCCTTTAGTTCCTTCAATTAGTTACTTCTTTTCTGTGTCTTTTAAGAGTTTTCTGTTACAAGGGTTAAAAAAAAAATATCTTCAAGTACTTGTATTTGATCTTGTTAAACTAAAAGATCCCAGAATAACCTGTATCATTTTTATTTTTGCTAGAGTCTAACGCAGTGCAATGTCACTCATCCTTGCCTTCATACTCATATTTACACAAAACATTTATTTTGTTGCAAAATCAGGATATTTACACATATTTACAATGCTCGCTGACAACATGAAGCATTCGGAGGTTTTTGGTAGGCATAAAAGCACTCGCCCATACAAAGGAAGACCTTGCACTTGGCACCCGTACTTACTGTAGTTGTAACTTTCTTACTTATAAATATATCGCTTATCATTATGAGTCATTATTACAAAACGACTAACATGGTACTGAAAACAACTATGCAGAGCTGCCATGTGAGGGAGAAAACGTGGTGCTTGATTTCACTGAAAAAAGTCTCGTGTTTGTTTATTATTCTACCACTTATTACCAGTTATGCACTTTGAAGGCAATTTTATCTCTCTCTGGATGTACAGAATTATATTTAGTCTTACAAAACCATAATACAGTAATTAAGAAATCGTAGCGAGCATCACTT